>NC_069505.1:295608470-295633470 GCF_027579735.1 Bombina bombina | reverse complement strand
GAAAGGAGTAACCAAGGGTGAAGTGGTGACTGGAGTATAATTTAAAAGATATTTACCTGCCTTAAAACAGGGCGGGCCGTGGACTGATCACACAACAGAAGAAAGGAATTTATCAGGTAAGCATAAATTATGTTTTCTTCTGTTATGTGTGATCAGTCCACGGGTCATCATTACTTCTGGGATACCAATACCAAAGCAAAAGTACACGGATGACGGGAGGGATAGGCAGGCTCATTATACAGAAGGAACCACTGCCTGAAGAACCTTTCTCCCAAAAATAGCCTCCGAAGAAGCAAAAGTGTCAAATTTGTAAAATTTGGAAAAAGTATGAAGCGAAGACCAAGTTGCAGCCTTGCAAATCTGTTCAACAGAGGCCTCATTCTTAAAGGCCCAAGTGGAAGCCACAGCTCTAGTGGAGTGAGCTGTAATTCTTTCAGGAGGCTGCTGTCCAGCAGTCTCATAGGCTAAACGTATTATGCTACGAAGCCAAAAAGAGAGAGAGGTAGCAGAAGCTTTTTGACCTCTCCTCTGTCCAGAGTAAACGACAAACAAGGAAGAAGTTTGGCGAAAATCTTTAGTTGCCTGCAAGTAGAACTTGAGGGCACGAACTACATCCAGATTGTGTAAAAGACGTTCCTTCTTTGAAGAAGGATTTGGACACAAGGATGGGACAACAATCTCTTGATTGATGTTCCTGTTAGTGACTACCTTAGGTAAGAACCCAGGTTTAGTACGCAGAACTACCTTGTCTGAGTGAAAAATCAGATAAGGGGAATCACAATGTAAGGCTGATAACTCAGAGACTCTTCGAGCAGAGGAAATAGCCATTAAAAACAGAACTTTCCAAGATAACATTTTTATATCAATGGAATGAAGGGGTTCAAACGGAACACCCTGTAAAACGTTAAGAACTAAGTTTAAACTCCATGGTGGAGCAACAGCTTTAAACACAGGCTTGATCCTAGCTAAAGCCTGACAAAAGGACTGGACGTCTGGACTTTCTGACAGACGTCTGCGTAACAAGATGGACAGAGCTGAAATCTGTCCCTTTAATGAACTAGCTGATAAACCCTTTTCTAAACCTTCTTGTAGAAAGGACAATATCCTAGCGATCCTAACCTTACTCCAGGAGTAACCTTTGGATTCGCACCAGTATAGGTATTTCCGCCATATTTTATGGTAAATCCTTCTGGTAACAGGCTTCCTAGCCTGAATCAGGGTATCAATAACCGACTCAGAAAAACCACGTTTTGATAAAATCAAGCGTTCAATTTCCAAGCAGTCAGCTTCAGAGAAGTTAGATTTTGATGTTTGAATGGACCCTGTATCAGAAGGTCCTGTCTTAGAGGTAGAGACCAAGGCGGACAGGATGACATGTCCACTAGATCTGCATACCAAGTCCTGCGTGGCCAAGCAGGTGCTATTAGAATTACTGATGCTCTCTCCTGTTTGATTTTGGCAATCAATCGAGGAAGCAGCGGGAAGGGTGGAAACACATAAGCCATCCTGAAGTTCCAAGGTGCTGTCAAAGCATCTATCAGAACTGCTCCCGGATCCCTGGATCTGGACCCGTAGCGAGGAAGTTTGGCGTTCTGGCGAGACGCCATGAGATCTATCTCTGGTTTGCCCCAACGTCGAAGTATTTGGGCAAAGACCTCCGGATGAAGTTCCCACTCCCCCGGATGAAGAGTCTGGCGACTCAAGAAATCCGCCTCCCAGTTCTCCACTCCCGGGATGTGGATTGCTGACAGGTGGCAAGAGTGAGACTCTGCCCAGCGAATTATCTTTGATACTTCCATCATTGCTAGGGAGCTTCTTGTCCCTCCCTGATGGTTGATGTAAGCTACAGTCGTGATGTTGTCCGACTGAAACCTGATGAACCCCCGAGTTATTAACTGGGGCCAAGCCAGAAGGGCATTGAGAACTGCTCTCAATTCCAGAATGTTTATTGGAAGGAGACTCTCCTCCTGATTCCATAGTCCCTGAGCCTTCAGAGAATTCCAGACAGCGCCCCAACCTAGTAGGCTGGCGTCTGTTGTTACAATTGTCCAGTCTGGCCTGCTGAATGGCATCCCCCTGGACAGGTGTGGCCGATGAAGCCACCATAGAAGAGAATTTCTGGTCTCTTGATTCAGATTCAGAGTAGGGGACAAATCTGAGTAATCCCCATTCCACTGACTTAGCATGCATAATTGCAGCGGTCTGAGGTGTAGGCGTGCAAACGGTACTATGTCCATTGCCGCTACCATTAAGCCGATCACCTCCATGCATTGAGCTACTGACGGGTGTTGAATGGAATGAAGGACGCGGCATGCATTTTGAAGTTTTGTTAACCTGTCTTCTGTCAGGTAAATCTTCATTTCTACAGAATCTATAAGAGTCCCCAAGAATGGAACTCTTGTGAGAGGAAAGAGAGAACTCTTCTTTTCGTTCACTTTCCATCCATGCGACCTTAGAAATGCCAGAACTAACTCTGTATGAGACTTGGCAGTTTGAAAGCTTGAAGCTTGTATTAGAATGTCGTCTAGGTACGGAGCTACCGAAATCCCTCGCGGTCTTAGTACCGCTAGAAGGGTACCCAGAACCTTTGTGAAGATTCTTGGAGCCGTAGCCAATCCGAATGGAAGAGCTACAAACTGGTAGTGCCTGTCTAAGAAGGCAAACCTTAGATACCGGTGATGATCTTTGTGGATCGGTATGTGAAGGTAAGCATCCTTTAAATCCACTGTGGTCATGTACTGACCCTCTTGGATCATGGGTAAGATTGTCCGAATAGTTTCCATTTTGAACGATGGAACTCTTAGGAATTTGTTTAGAGTCTTTAAATCTAAGATTGGCCTGAAAGTTCCCTCTTTTTTGGGAACCACAAACAGGTTTGAGTAGAACCCTTGTCCTTGTTCCGACCACGGAACCGGATGGATCACTCCCATTGTTAACAGATCTTGTACGCAGCGTAGAAACGCTTCTTTCTTTATCTGGTTTGTTGACAACCTTGACAGATGAAATCTCCCTCTTGGGGGAGATAATTTGAAGTCTAGAAGGTATCCCTGAGATATGATCTCTAGTGCCCAGGGATCCTGAACATCTCTTGCCCAGGCCTGGGCGAAGAGAGAGAGTCTGCCCCCTACTAGATCCGGTCCCGGATCGGGGGCTCTCGGTTCATGCTGTCTTTGGGGCAGCAGCAGGTTTCCTGGCCTGCTTGCTTTTGTTCCAGGACTGGTTAGGCTTCCAGCCTTGCCTGTAACGAGCAACAGCTCCTTCCTGTTTTGGTGCAGTGGAGGTTGATGCTGCTCCTGTTTTGAAATTCCGAAAGGGACGAAAATTAGACTGTCTAGCCTTAGCTTTGGCCTTGTCTTGAGGTAGGGCGTGGCCCTTACCTCCCGTAATGTCAGCGATAATTTCTTTCAAACCGGGCCCGAATAAGGACTGCCCCTTGAAAGGTATATTAAGTAATTTGGACTTAGAAGTAACATCAGCTGACCAGGATTTTAGCCACAGTGCCCTGCGTGCCTGTATGGCGAATCCTGAGTTCTTAGCCGTAAGTTTGGTTAAATGTACTACGGCCTCCGAAATGAAAGAATTAGCTAGTTTAAGGACTCTAAGCCTGTCCGTAATGTCGTCTAGCGTAGAGGAACTAAGGTTCTCTTCAAGCGACTCAATCCAAAATGCTGCCGCAGCCGTAATCGGCGCGATACATGCAAGGGGTTGTAATATAAAACCTTGTTGAACAAACATTTTCTTAAGGTAACCCTCTAATTTTTTATCCATTGGATCTGAGAAAGCACAGCTATCCTCCACCGGGATAGTGGTACGCTTAGCTAAAGTAGAAACTGCTCCCTCCACCTTGGGGACCGTTTGCCATAAGTCCCGAGTGGTGGCGTCTATTGGAAACATCTTTCTAAATATTGGAGGGGGTGAGAACGGCACACCGGGTCTATCCCACTCCTTAGTAACAATTTCAGTTAGTCTCTTAGGTATAGGAAAAACGTCAGTACTCGCCGGTACCGCAAAGTATTTATCCAACCTACACAGTTTCTCTGGTATTGCAACAGTGTTACAATCGTTGAGAGCTGCTAAGACCTCCCCTAGTAGTACACGGAGGTTCTCCAATTTAAATTTAAAATTTGAAATATCTGAGTCCAATCTGTTTGGATCAGAACCGTCACCCACAGAATGAAGCTCTCCGTCCTCATGCTCTGCGAGCTGTGACGCAGTATCAGACATGGCCCTAGCATTGTCAGCGCACTCTGTTCTCACCCCAGAGTGATCACGCTTGCCTCTTAGTTCAGGTAATTTAGACAAAACTTCAGTCATAACAGTAGCCATATCTTGTAATGTTATCTGTAATGGCCGCCCAGATGTACTAGGCGCCAAAATATCACGCACCTCCCGGGCGGGAGATGCAGGTACTGTCGCGTGAGGCGAGTTAGTCGGCATAACTCTCCCCTCGCTGTTTGGTGAAATTTGTTCACATTGTACAGATTGACTTTTATTTAAAGTAGCATCAATACAGTTAGTACATAAATTTCTATTGGGCTCCACCTTGGCATTGGAACAAATGACACAGATATCTTCCTCTGAGTCAGACATGTTTAACACACTAGCAAAAAAACTTACAACTTGGTTATAATCTTTTTTTAGCAAAAAAACGCACTGTGCCTCAAAGAGGTACTAACGATTAAATGACAGTTGAAATAATGAACTGAAAAACAGTTATTTCATCAAACTTTAAAACAACACAACTTTTAGCAAAGGTTTGTTCCCATTAGTAAATAACAACACTAATTAAATTTGTACATAAGAAAACAAAACAACGTTTTTTATACACAGTCACTATAAGAATTCTCACAGCTCTGCTGAGAGAATTTACCTCCCTTCAAAGAAGTTTGAAGACCCCTGAGATCTGTCAGAGATGAACCGGATCATGCAGGAAATATAAAAGTAGCTGACTGGAATTTTTTGATGCGTAGCAAAGAGCGCCAAAAACGGCCCCTCCCTCTCCCACACAGCAGTGAAGAGAAACGAAACTGTCACAATTAAAGCAAAAAACTGCCAAGTGGAAAATAATGCCCAAATATTTATTCACACAGTACCTCAGCAATGTAAACGATTCTACATTCCAGCAAAAACGTTTAACATGAGAATAGTTATTAAAAGGATTAGTGACCTTTAACACAGTAGTTCCGGTGAAATACCATCCCCAGAATACTGAAGTGTATACATACATGTCATTTTAACGGTATGGCAGGCTTTTCTCATCAATTCCATTCAGAAAATAAAAACTGCCACATACCTCAATGCAGATTCATCTGCCCGCTGTCCCCTGATCTGAAGCCTTTACCTCCCTCAGATGGTCGAGAACAGCCATATGATCTTAACGACTCCGGTTAAAATCATAGTAAAAAATCTCTGTCAGATTCTTCCTCAAACTCTGCCAGAGAAGTAATAACACGCTCCGGTGCTATTTTAAAATAACAAACTTTTGATTGAAGTCATAAAAACTAAGTATAATCACCATAGTCCTCTCACACATCCTATCTAGTCGTTGGGTGCAAGAGAATGACTGGGACTGACGTAGAGGGGAGGAGCTATATGCAGCTCTGCTGGGTGAATCCTCTTGCATTTCCTGTTGGGGAGGAGTTATATCCCAGAAGTAATGATGACCCGTGGACTGATCACACATAACAGAAGAAATCCGGACGTAGAAGGAATAGTAGCCAGCACCGCAAATTAGAACATAGTGGTTTCGTTACAGGGAATCTATATTTCCCAGACATTGTTAGACTACATTGTCAGTGGCTCCAAAACAAACCAGGCTTTAAAAAACAGCTGGTGCATAGATTAAATGGCTACAGGGTGCATGGACATTGGGGACACATCTCACATTTCTAAGCACTGGGCCCAAAATTTTGGTATCCATGGTAACCTGGCACCAAGTATTCTCAAACCCTACTATAGTCTAGATCTAGTCTTTTAAGTGGTTTCATTGGAATTAGAGTATTTTTTTTTGTGTGTTTTTTAATGGTCATAAAAAAAAATAATAAAAATAAAAACAAAACCCATCACCAACAACCACAACCAACTCTTTGGCCTGCTTGTTATATATGTAGTAAGAAAAAGACCCTTCTCACCTGTAAGCAGTTTAAGGAGTGCACAAGGAAACATTTCCTTCAACAATAAGATTCAAGAGCATATGCCTTAAAAATATTTACAAACCAGGTATAGAAAACTCGAGTCACTGGCTGAATGGTCATTTTCCATGAAAGTATAAGAAAGTAAAAGTATACTTTCAGTTGGTGGAGTTTGGCAGCCATTTCAAACTGGCCAGAAACAATATTCATTTCAAAATAACTGTTTTACCATTCCTGCTACATGATATATAAAGCGTACAGTAAGCTATTCACAGCTTAATCTAAGGTAAGACTTTAAGATGACTAAGGTGTAGACTGCCCCTTTAATGAAAATTTTTACGAGTGTGATTAGTGTATTCAGCTAAAAAGAGCAAAAGCTACAGGAATGTCTTCAATGTTTTATAGAAATGAAACACAAGATTAGAACAAAAATGTAAGCCTACGTAGATTAGAGCGTCACAACTCTTCTCTGATGGTTTCACAAAAAACATACTATATGTAACTTAAGTACTTAAATTACCTAATTCAATTTGTTTTTAGCTTTGCTTTATATTGAGTCCTTGAGTGTAACCGGAACACAAAGATCAAGGGTGTCACATGAATTTCAAATACTCCAATAGGTGTCTCCATTCAGAATGGAACGCACTGTGCTAGGTGCAACATGGCATCTAGCTAAAATTAGATAATTAATAAAGTTACGATAGAAGGAAAGGCGTAAACTTTAGCCTTATAAACATTTGTACATACTTAAAGCCATAATTAAAAACTCTAGTCGTATAAACGTGTACATACTTAAAGCCATAATTAAAAACTCTAGCCTTATAAACGTGTACATACTTAAAGCCATAATTAAAGGAACTGCCTTAAGCAGCTTCCTTTGTGTGATATGCATAAAATACCAAAGAATAATCTTTACGTTTCCTCCTTCAAACATTCAGAATTTCGGGAAGAGCTGCTCTTGGCAAAAAACTCAGACTCAGAATCTCTGTGAAAAAACGATGTCCTCATACTGTAAAATAAGTTAGAAGGAGCCATCTGTCCTATGGGAGGGGCACAATATTTTACCTAATTAACCATATAGAGTATTTGAACCCGGCAATCGTATAAATGTCAGCGGCCATAAAAAAAATACATAGAGAGACCCAATACTGTAATATCACGTTATATGAATTAAAATGTGCTGAATATAACATTTTATATGATTAACTTCTGGAAAGGGTTAAACACGCACAGATTATGTCCACTCCGGAGCCATAATCTCCATGAAAAAACGATGTCCTCATACTGTAAAATAAGTTAAAAGGAGCCATTTGTCCTATGGGAGGGGCACAAGATTATGTCCACTCCGGAGCCATAATTCATTGCTGATCCCGAGCAGGAGAGCCAATAAGTTAACTGGGAGCATTGATTAAACTACCAAATCACCAGCTGTGCATTATTATGTGATGTCCCTTTAACTTTACCGGGATATATTCAACCTATAAGACACTACTGTGGTTCTACAATGATGCACATTATTGTTTCTCTGCTTTCTGAGACAATGAATTATACAATAAGCTCCTACTACTTACAAAAAGTCTGAAGTAGTCAAAACCTAAAAGTATAAAACTCCATACAGTACAGAGAACCTAAGGCAGGAAATACAGAAAAAAACCTGAGGATCTCACGGGACTAAGATACATTATATACTATGTGAGAAAAAAATTCACATAGTATATAATCACATATAATGCACATCTGTAATACAAATCCTCCTCAAACAGGGAAGTGTTAAAGAAATAGCTTCCAATTCACACAAATCGCATGCAGTATCCATCTGTTATATACATTAAAGGGACAGTAAAGTAAAAAAAAATCTTTCATGATTTAAAATAGGGCATGTCATTTTAAACAACTTCCCAATTTACTTTTATTACCACCAATTTTGCTTTGTTCTCTTAGTATTCTTAGTTGAAAGCTAAATCTAGGAGGTTCATGTGATAATTTCTTAGACCATGAAGACTGCCTCTAATCTGAAAGCATTTTGACAGTTTTTCACCACTAGAGGGCGTTAGTTCATGTGTTTCATATAGATAACATTGAGCTCAGGCACGTGAAGCTCCTAGGAGTCAGCACTGTTTGGCTAAAAATGCAAGTCTGTCAGAAGAACTGAAATAAGGGGGCAGTGTGCAGAGGGATAGATACAAGGTAATCACAGAGGTAAAAAGTATATTATAACTGTGTTGGTTAAGCAAAATTGGGGAATGGGTAATAAAGGGATTATCTACCTTTTTAAACAAAAATTCTGTTGTTTACTGTCCCTTTAAGAATATTTGCTAACTAAAATTATTCACACCATTTAAAAATGGTAAACTGCCTCACAAAGATTTTTACTTCAAAACAAGCAGATAAGCGCTGCAGAGTTCAACATAGTAGTAGTCTTTCTTAAAGGGACAGTCAAAAGTAAACTTACATGATTCAGATAGGGCATGTAATTTTAAACAACTTTCCAGTTTACTGTTCTCATCAAATTTGCTTTGTTCTCTTGGTATTCTCTGTTAAAACCTAAACCTAGGTAGGCTCATACGCAAACTTCTAACCCCTTGAAAGCCACCTCTTATCATTGTGACAGTTTTTCACAGCTAGACAGCGCTAGTTCATGTGCGACATATAGATAATATTGTGCTCATGCCTGTGGAGTCACCACTGACTGGCTAAATGCAAGTCTGTCAAAAGAATTGAAATAAGGAGGCAGTCTGCAGAGCATTAGATACAAGGCAATGACAGAGGAAAAAACCCATAAATTATACTTACCTGATAATTTTATTTCCATCGTGGGGAGGAGAGTCCATGACTTCATTCATTACTTTTGGGAAATAAGAACCTGGCCACCAGGCTTAAATACCTCCCCCACTCTCCAGTCATTCTGCAGAAGGAACAAGGAACAGTAAGAGAAATATCAGGGTATAAATGGTGCCAGAAGATAAATTAAATTTAGGCTCGCCAACCGGAGTTACGGGCAGGAGCCGTGGACTCTCCTCCCCACAATGGAAATAAAATTATCAGGTAAGCATAATTTATGTTTTCCATCTAAAGGGGAGGAGAGTCAATGGCTTAATTCATTACTTTTGGGAAACATATACCTAAGCTTTAAAGGACACTGAATGAAACCGGGAGGGTAAAAATGCGGACCCTAATCTAAGGGCACCACAGCCTGTAAAACCTCTCTCCCAAAAACAGCTTCTGCAGAAGCAAAAACATCAAATTTGTGAAACTTTGTAAAAAGTGTGTGAGGACCAGGTAGCCGCCTTCCAAATCTGCTCCATAGAGGCCTCATTCTTGAAGGCCCAAGACGAAGCCACAGCTCTAATTGAATGAGCCGTGATCCTCTGAGGAGGCTTATGTCCCGCGGTCTCGTAGGCCAAGCGAATCAAGCTCCTCAACCAAAAGGACAAAGAAGTAGAAGAGGCCCTCTGCCCCTTGCGCTTCCCGGAATACATCACAAAAAGAGATGCAGATTGTCTGAAATCCTTCGAAGCCTGAAGATAGAACTTTAAGGCCCGAACCACATCCAGATTATAAAGTAACCTCTCCTTAGAAGAAGGGTTAGGACACAAAGAAGGAACAATTATGTCCTGATTGATTAAGGTTAGACACCAACTTGGTAAGAAACCACAAACCGGTGCGAAAAACAGCCTTATCCGCATGAAAGACCAGATAAGGAGGCTCGAATTGCAAAGCAGCCAGCTCAGATACTCTGAGTGCCGATGCAATGGCCAACAGAAAGAGAACCTTCCAGGACAGAATCTTAATGTCGATAGAATGCATAGGTTCAAACGAAACCCTCTGCAATAGCTTAAGTACCAAGTTTAAGCTCCATGGAGGAGCAGACTGCCTAAAGACAGGTCTGATTCTAGAGAGAGCCTGAACAAAAGATTGAATGTCAGGAAGCTCAGCGACTTTCCTGTGCAAGAAGACTGATAAAGCCAAAATCGGTCCCTTTAAGGAACTGGCGTGAAGACCCTTCTCCAAACCTTCTTGGAGAGAAGACAGAAACCTGGATACCTTCACCTTATGCCAAGGATATCCGTGTTTCTCACACCAAGAAAAGTAAGTCCTCCACACTTTATGGTAGATGCGACGAGTGACTGGCTTCCTTGCCTGAATTAGAGTATCAATCACACTTTCAGAAAAACCTCTCTTGGCTAAAACTAGGCGTTTAATCTCCACGCAGTCAGCCTCAGAGAAACGAGATTTTGATGTTGAAAGGGACCCTGTTCAAGCAGATCTCTGTGACAGGGTAACTTCCATGGCCGAGAGGAGGACATCACCACCAGATCCGCAAACCACGTCCTCCGCAGCCACGAAGGACCAATCAGGATGGCCGAAGCTCGCTCCTGCTTGATGCGTGCCACTACACGAGGTAGAAGTGGTAACGGTGGAGAAATGTAAGCTAGGCTGAATCCCCAAGGCATCAATAAGGCACATCTATCAGCTCTGCCTGGGGATCCCTCAACCTCGACCCGTATTGGGGTAGCTTGCAAATGAGTCTGGACGCCATGAGATCTATCTCCGGCGTTCCCCACATTAGACAGATCTCCGCAAACACTTCGGGGTGAAGAGACCATTCCCCCGGACGGAAGGATTGCCTGCTGAGAAAGTCCGCTTTCCAGTTATCCACACCTGGAATGTGAATCGCTGAGAACAAGCAGCTGTGAGACTCCGCCCACTCCAAAATCGCATACACCTCCCTCATTGCTAGGGAGTTCCTCGTTCCCCCCTGGTGGTTGATGTAAGCCACCGAGGTAATGTCGGCCTGGAATCTGATGAAGCTGAACTACCCCAGAGGAGGCCACGCCCTCAGAGCATTGTAGATTGCTCGAAGTTCAAGAATATTTTTCAGAAGGAGAGACTCCTCCCAGGTCCATTTTCCTTGTGCCAATCTGGCACCCTAAACCGCTGCCCATCCTGCCAGACTCGCGTCCGTGGTTACAATCTCCCAGGACGGTCTTAGGAAGGATGTCCCCAGGGACAGATACTCCAGACGGATCCATCAAGAGAGGGAGTCCCTGGTCCGAGCATCCATGGATATCCGCTGTGATAGATCTGAATGATCGCTGTTCCACTATCTCAACATACACAATTGAAGAGGTCTGAGATGGAACCTGGCGAAAGGGGTGACATCTATGCTGGAAACCATGAGCCCGATCATCTCCATACACTGAGACACAGAAGGGCTTGAGTAAGACTGAAGGTAAGACAGGTGGACACAATCTTCCTGCATCGATCTGTGAGAAATATTTTCATGGACATAGAGTCTATTATCGTGCCCAGGAACTCCCCCCTGTTGCTGGTAACCAGGGAAATTTTCCTGAGTTGATCTTTTAACCGTGAGATTGGAGCAATAAAAAGAGCCCTCGAATGATCCTCTGCAAGGCTGAAGGACAGCACCTGGACTAGGATGTCGTCCAAATAGGGCACCACAGCAATGCCCCTGGATCTGGCCACTGCAAGAAGCGCTACCAGAACCTTTGTGAAGACTCTCGGGCCCATCAGAACACAGGTATTGAAATGAAGCGCTATACTATCCACTCTCTGGGCCGTCGCCAGGCCAAAGGGAAGGGCCACAAACTGGAAGTGTTGGTCCAGAAATGCAAATCTTAGGAACTTGAAGTGATCCCTGAGAATTGGAACATGAAGGTAAGCATCCTTCAAGTCCATCGTCGTCATGAACTGTCCCTCTTGAACTAGGGGCAGAATAGATCTGATCGTTTCCATTTTGAACGATGGAACAGCCAGAAACTTGTTTAAACTCTTTCGGTCCAGAATCAGGCGGAACGTGCCCTCCTTCTTTGGGACCACAAAGAGATTTGAATAGTACCCTAGACCCCTTTCTGCTCGGGGTACTGGTACGATAACACTTAGAGAGGAGAGATCATTCACACAATCTAGAAAGGCCTCTCTCTTTTCTGGTATTGAAGACAGGTTTGACAGGAGGAATCTGCCCCTAGGAGGATGGGACCTGAACCCTATCCTGTAACCCTAGGCGACAACCTCCAGAACCCAAGGGTCCTGAACGTCCTGTAACCAGGCTTTGGAGAAAAGAGACAATCTGCCCTCAACTTGGTCCGGAGACCGGTTGGGGGCTGCCCCTTCATGCCGATTTAGTCTCGGCGGGCTTCTTGTTCTGCTTGGACTTGTTCCAAGACTGAGCAGGCTTCCAAGTTCCCCTGGACTCATCCGCTTTTGCGGCGGGCTGCTGGCGCTGGGCCTTGTCCGCGCGAAAGGGATGAAAAGTAAATACTTTAGGCTTCGCCTTCTTATCCTGCGGTAGGAAAGCTCCCTTGCCTCCCGTAACCGTGGATATGATCGAATCCAATCCTGGACTGAACAGAATCTTTTCTTGAAAAGGCAGGGACTTAGAGGTCATGTCCGCAGACCAAGACTTTAGCCACATAGCCCTGCAAGCTAAAACGGAGAATCCTGAAACCTTTGCACTCAGGCGAATAATTTGCATATTGGCGTGACAAATGAAAGAATTGGCAACCTTCAACGCCCTAATCTTATCCTGTATCGTCGATGGAAGTCTCCCTCTCGAACATCTAACACAGAGATTCACACCAATATGTCACAGCTCCGGCAACTGTGACTACAGCCACTGCCGGTTGAAAAACAAACCCCTTATGTTGAAACATTTTCCTTAACATGTTTTCCAACATTTTATCCATGGGCTCTTTAAACGACAAACTCTCCTTGAGAGGAATAGTCGTCCGCTTATAGATGGGACCATCCACCTTAGGGACAGTCCCCCACAGCTCGAGCTGAGAGTCTGGAAAGGGGAACAGTTTCTTAAAGGAAGTAGAAGGGTTAAAGGAAGAATCTAATCACTCCCAATCATTCTTAATATTAGCAATCTTATCAGGAACCGGGAAGGTCTGAGGCACCATCCTGTCCTTGTATACCTTATCAAGCTTAGGCATTGAAGGTTGCTCCGGAAGCTTTGGTTCCGGAACCTCCAGAGTAGAAAGCACTTGCTTCAGCAAAAAGCGCAAATTCTCCACCCTAAACCTTAAGTCAGGCTCCTCCGCAGCCGGAGGATGAGATGACACAGACTTCAACCCACAAGTTCAAGAAAACGGCAGCACCACCTTAATATGCAGTAAATCCTCTATTTTATATGTAGGAGCAGGTACAAAATGAGTACGTTTCGAGTCACATACCCTTAGTCATGTCCATTACAACTGTGTATTACAACAACCTTAAATACCTTAACCAGGTGAACTGGCTCATCCTCTTTAACTATTACTTATATTTTTAATTCTGGTTCAATCCAGCTTCTCCTATTGGCAGAGGAGTGAAACTTCAATACAAAATAAAACAAAACAAAATACACACATACAGATATGTAGCAGGTTAGCCTATCAAAACTTCGACCCAGAAGGAGCCTCCTCCGAAGAGTCGGAGTGGGCTCATCATCATATAACGCCTCTGATATTTCCATAGGTGTAGACAACCCCTGGGACGGGCCACCATGATACGCCCTACGCATGCGCTTAGCAGAACGTGGTAAGGCATGGATCACTTTCGATACCGCCGTTTGCAGTTGATCCGCAAAATATGACAGCCAACGAATCTCTCCCGTAGGCGTAATGGTTTGACCCAGGGGAGCAGCATCTGCACTCGGAAATGAAAGCACGGAACGCACCTCCCGGGACGGGGAGCCCTCAGAGGTTGGCGGCTTAGTAGTACTAGACATCCCTTTAGTTTTAGATGTTGCAACTTTATCAAGGCATGTGGAACATAGTTGAGCAGGCTGATCTACAAGAACATCCTCACAATAAATACAGGAATGAGACCTTGTTAAAGAGGGAGTACCTTCTAACGCGTCAGAGTCCTCCATAGCTTGCGCTTTTATTATGGAGTAGACTAGCTAAAAAAAAACAGGCACCTTTATACTCCAATGGCCGTGGCTCCTATGACCCAAAATACAGAAATCGCTTTGTCTCCTATGCCGCTGATCCACAGAGGAAGTGAAACTGGGATGCCTCGCAGGACCGCCCCTGCACTAAGGAGAAAACACGCCAAAATCGGCCTCGCAAATACTCACGGAAGTCAACCTGAAGTTCCACCATTGCCAGAGACACATATCGCACATAACGCAGCAAAAACACAATAAACATTATTATGTATAAACCCACCTGTTCAATAATCCCCTCACTAGGAATATTAACCCTTGATTCCATAAGATAAAAGGCGCCACACTGTGACCCTGTCTTCTGTGTTAGCATTATGTATAAAAAATGAAACGATCTTACCAGAATCAATGCCTTGGAACAGGAACACGGCCCTTCAAGTGTGACAGGTAGAAGCATCGCTCCTGACATGGACTTGGAGTACAGAAAGCAGGCAGCAAAACTTGTCAACGCTGATTCTTGTGGAGCTGTTAATATAAGTCGGGATGGTTTCGCAGAAAGACTCTCCCTGCATCTCCAGACTAACTTTCATCCAGGCTCTCACTGAGAGGCTGACAGGATTACTTAAAACTCTAGTCCTATTCTTAAGAGTACTACCCTCCATAAGAGACTACTCTGAATCTTCTGACACCTCTCTGCCATCCTCTTGTGATGAAAGGCAAAGAATGACTTGGGGATGAGGTGAGTGGGGGAGGTATTTAAGCCTTTGGCTGGGGTGTCTCTGCCTCCTCCTGGTGGCCAGGTTCTTATTTTCCAAAAGTAGTGAATGAAGCCGTGGACTCTCCTCCCCTTTAGATGAACATAACTGTGTTGGGGAATAGGTAATAAAGAGATTATCTATCTTTCTAAGCAACAATAATTTTGGAGTAAATTGTCCCTTTAACTTTGCTTTGGCCAGAGGATTACCAGCAATGCATAAGAATTAAAGGGGGGTATGAAAAGCAGACAACTCATTTTAACACTGCATTGAGAGGTCAAAACATGACAAAGTCTTCAGTCCGATTTTTTCCTTCAAATGATTTGTGTGTCGTATATGTAGGTGCGACTCATAACATGCTATAAAGTAAAACAAATTTTGGAAAAAACAAAAGCAGAATCTCAAGTAATGTTAAAAATGTTACAAAAAATGTTACAATTTGGTTTAGACGTTGGGATTGCACAGTAAATATATAAAACACAGAAATAAGGCGCTCAATTACCTTTCCGTGTATTCTCCGTCACATCCACCCCAAACTGGATGATGTCACCAGAGAGAATCTCACAGGGTGGACTTTCTTCTGACCCACGACTCAACCTCTGGCTGTTTATGAAGGTACCATTACTGCTCTTAGTGTCTTGCAGGTAGAACTAGAAAACAAATGAAAGACACTTCAGAAGAAAATACAAGGTTCATACAAAACAGCTGGGCTTTAGGAATGCAAACAAACATCTTCTATAGCATTTTTACTTATGTTATTCATTATAGTTTGACCATTTTAAAGGATGTGAAGGTAAAAAAAAAAAACTTGGTTCAAATAGAGAGTGCAACTTTTATCAGACTTTTCGACTTCTATTGTATCCTTAGCTGAAAAAGCATATCTAGGTAGACTCAGGAGCACCAGTGCATTACTGGGAGATAGTCTGTGATTGGTAGCTACACATATATGCCTCTTGTCATTGGTACACCGAATATGTACAGCTTGGTCTTAGAAGCACATTCATGTGCTAAAGGTTACCTTAACTATGTGTTTAATCCCTTTGCACATAATTATATGTAAGCAACAGTGAAATAATAAAATGCTCTAACAGTGTATTTTCTTTTCCCACTTATGTCCCTTTAAATAAAAATATCAGATACTTCATAAAAGGAATATTAAAAAACACATACAGTACTTAGAAAAACAAAAATTATGCTTTCCAGATCATTTCCTTTCCTTCTGTATGAGGGGAGTCCACGGCTTCATTCATTACTTGTGGGAAATACAGAACCTGGCCACCAGGAGGAGGCAAAGACACCACAGCCAAAGGCTTAAATACCTTCCCCACTCCCCTCATCCCCCAGTCATTCTGCCGAGGGAACAAGGAACAGTAGGAGAAATATCAGGGTATAAAAGGTGGCAGAAGAATAACAAAAATGTAGGTCCGCCCAACTGAGAAAAACGGGCAGGGGCCATGGACTCTCCTCATACAGAAGGAAAGGAAATTATCTGGTAAGCATAATTTATGTTTTACTTCTTATTATCAGGAGAGTCCACAGCTTCATTCATTACTTGTGGGAAACATAAGCAAGCTCTAGAGGACACTGAATGAAAACGGGAGGGTAAAAAGAGAGGCAGAACCTATTCTGAGAGCACTACAGCCTGCAAAACCTCTCCCCGAAAAGTTGCTTCCGCCGAAGCAAAAACATAAAATTTCTAAAATTTTGAAAAGGTATGTGAGGACCAGGTAGCCGCCCTACAAATCTGCTCCATAGAGGCCTCATTCTTGAAGGCCAAAGACGAAGCTACAGCTCTAGTTGAATGGGCCGTAATCCTCTGAGGAGGCTTATATCCCGCTGATTCATATGCCAAACGAATAATGCTACTCAACCAAAAGGATAGGGAAGTGGAAGAAGACTTCTGCCCTCTACGCTTCCCAGAATAGACAAAAAACAAGGACGAAGACTGTCTAAATTTCTTCGTAGCCTGAAGATAGAATCACATCCAAATTAATCGCTCCTTCGAAGGAGGAGGATTGGCAGACAAGGAAGGAACCACAATCTCCTGATTTATGTTGCGATCAGACACAACCCTAGGGAGAAAAGCCAACCCAGAACGAAGAACAGCCTTAGCGTGAAAAAACAGTTAAGGAGGCTCACATGTCAAGGCCACCATCTCAGAAACTCTGCATGCCGAAGCAATAGCCAGTAGAAAAAGGACCTTCCACAACAGTAATTTAACGTCAACCGAATGCATAGGCTCAAACGGAGCCTATGCATTCGGCTGACGTTAAATTACGGAAAACTTTAAGAACTAGATTTAAGCTCCAAGGAGGAGCGGTAGGTCTAAACACAAGCCTGATCCTAGACAAAGCCTGAACAAAAGACTGTACATCAGGAAGCTCAGCGAGCCTCTTGTGCAATAACACAGATAGAGCTGAATCTGTTTCTTTAAGGAACTAGCAGCAAGTCCCTTCTACAAACCATCTTGGAGAAAGGAAAGAATTCTGGACACCTTGACCTTATGACAGGGGAATCCACGGTCTTCACACCAGAATAAGTAGGTCCTCCACACCTTATGAAAGATGCGACAGGTGACCGACTTTCTAGCTTGAATGAGTATCACTCACTCTCTCAGAAAAACCTCTTAGGACAAAGTGTTCAATCTCAACGCAGTCAGATGAACAAAAGGACCCTGTTCCAGCAGAGCCCTGCGACAAAATAACCACTATGGAGGAGATGAAGACACCCCCACCAGGTCTGCGAACCACATCCTTCGCGGCCACGATGGAGCAATTAGAATAGCCGAAGCTTGCTCCTGCTTGATGAGGGCCACTACACGAGGGAAAAGTGGTAACGGTGAAAAATGTAAACTAGGCTGAACCTCCAAGGCACTGCTAATGCATCTATCCGCTCGGCCTGAGGATCCCTGAACAGCGACCCGTATCTGGGTAGCTTGGTATTGAGTCGGGTCGCCATGAGATCTCTGGCGTCCCCCAAATGTTGCAAATCCGCAAACAGCTTGGGATGGAAAGGCCATTCCCCCGGATAAAAGAAAAATCCACTTTCCAGTTGTCTACACCCGGAATTTGGATTGCTGACAGTGAACAGTTGTGGGCCTCCGCCCATTCCAGAATCCGAAATACTTCCCTCATTGCTACGGAGGTCCTCGTTCCCCCTGATGGTTGATATAAGCCACAGAGGATATAATGTCCGATTGGAATCTGATAAACTGGGACTAACCCAGAAGAGGCCAAGCCTTCAGAGCATTGAAGATCGCTCGAAGTTCCAAAATGTTGATTGGGAGGAGAGATTCCTCTCGAGTCCACAGGCCCTGTGCCTTCCCAGCACCACAAACAGCTCCCTATCCTGATAGACTTGCGTTCGTAGTCACAATCTCCCAGGATGGTCTCAAGAAGGATGTCCCTTGGGACAGGTGATCTGGACAGAGCTACCAAGAGAGCGATTCTCTCGACCAGTTATTCAGAGAAATCTGTTGAGACAGATCTGAGTGGTTGCCATTCCACTGCCTCAGCATTCACAGCTGAAGAGGTCCGAGATGGAATCTGGTGAATGGCATGACATCTATGCTGGACACCATGAGTTCAATTACCTCCATACATTGGGCCACAGAGGACCCTTAAGCAGGTCTAGAGGGCAAAACAAATAGAAGTCATTTTGCAACGTCTCTGGTCTGTAAGAAATATCTTCATGCATATGGAATCTATTATCGTACCCAGGAATTCCACCCTGGTAATGGGAACCAGATAACTCTCTTCTAAGTTTATCTTCCATCCATGAGATCGAAGAAGAAGAAGAGCTCTTGAAGGGTACTCTGCCAGCTGACAGGACGGAGCCTGAACTAGGATGTTGTCCAAGTATGGCGCTACTGCAATACCTCTGAATCTCGCCACCGCGCGCAGAGCCCCCAGAACCTTCATAAAGACTCTTTCCTGGAGATTTCCTGGTGAAAGGCTTTCGAGCCTGAATTAAGGTATCAATGACCGACTCGGAGAAACCACGTTTTGATAAAATCAAGCAATCAATCTCCAAGCAGTCAGCCGCAGAGAAATTAGATTTGGATGTTTGAATGGACCTTGGAGTAGAAGGTCCTACCTCAGCGGCAGAGTCCATGGTGGAAGGGATGACTTGTCCATCAGATCTGCATACCAAGTACGAGACGCCATCAGATCCACTTCTGGTTTGCCCCATAGTTGAATCAGCTGGGCAAATACCTCTGGATGGAGCTCCCACTCCCCCGGATGAAAAGTCTGCCGACTTAGAAAATCCGCCTCTCAGTTCTCTACTCCTGGGATATGGATAGCTGAGAGATGGCAAGAGTGAACCCCTGCCCATAGAATTATCTTTGAAACCTCCAACATTGCCAGGGGGCTTCTTGTCCCCCCTGATGGTTGATATAGGCTACAGTCGTGATATTGTCCGACTGAAATCTGATGAACCTGACCGCAGCTAGTTGAGGCCAAGTCTGAAGAGCATTGAATATCGCTCTCAGTTCCAGAATGTTTATCGGAAAGAGGGCTTCCTCCTGAGTCCACGAACCCTGAGCCTTCAGGGAGTTCCAGACTGCACCCCAGCCCAGAAGGCTGGCATCTGTCGTCACTATTATCCACTCTGGCATGCGGAAACTCATTCCCCTGGACAGATGGACCCGAGAGAATCACCAGAGAAGAGAATCCCTGGTCTCTTGATCCAGATTTAGCAGAGGGGACAAATCTGTGTAGTCCCCATTTCACTGTTTGAGCATGCAAAGTTGCAGTGGTCTGAGATGTAGGCGGGCAAACAGAACTATGTCCATTGCCGCTACCATTAGGCCGATTGCTTCCATACACTGAGCCACTGACGGCCAAGAAGTGGAATGAAGAGCACGGCAGGAAGTTAGAAGCTTTGATAACCTGACCTCTGTCAGAAAAAATTTCATTTCTACTAAATCTATCAGTGTTCCTAGGAAGGAAACTCTTGTGAGAGGGGAGAGAGAACTCTTTTCTTCGTTCACCTTCCACCCGTGAGACCTCAGAAAAGCCAGAACAATGTCCGTATGGGACTTGGCGATTTGAAAAGTCGACGCCTGTATCAGAATGTCGTCTAGGTAAGGAGCCACCGCTATGCCCTGTGGCCTTAGAACCGCCAGTAGGGACCCTAGAACCTTCGTAAAGATTCTTGGTGCCGTGGCTAACCCGAAGGGAAGAGCCACAAACTGGTAATGCCTGTCTAAGAAGGCGAGCCTGAGGAACGGATGATGATCTCTGTGAATCGGAATGTGGAGATGTGCATCCTTTTTGTCCACGGTAGTCATATATTGACCCTCCTGGATCCAAGATTGGTCTGAAAGTTCCCTCTTTTTTGGGAACTATAAACAGATTTGAATAGAAGCCCTGCCCCTGTTCCTTCCTTGGAACTGGGTGGATCAGTCCCATAACCAGCAGGTCTTGAACACAACGTAAGAATGCCTCTCTCTTTATCTGGTTTACAGATAATTGTGAGAGATGAAATCTCTCCTCTGGAGATGAAGCTTTGAAGTCCAGAAGATATCCCTGGGAAACCTTCTCTAATGCCCAGGGATCCTGGACGTCTCTTGCCCAAGCCTGGGCGAAGAGAGAGAGTCTGCCCCGACTAGATCCAGTCCCGGATCGGGGGCTACTCCTTCATGCTGTCTTAGAGGCAGCCGCAGGTTTCTTGGCCTGTTTCCCCTTATTCCAAGCCTGGTTAGGTCTCCAGACTGGTTAGGACTGGGCAGAATTTCCCTCTTGCTTTGCATTAGAGGAAACTGAAGCTGCGCCACTCTTGAAGTTTCGAAAGGAACGAAAATTATTCTGTTTGATCCTAAACTTATTGGACCTATCCTGAGGAAGGGCGTGACCTTTTCCTCCAGTAATATCAGAAATGATCTCCTTCAGACCGGGCCCGAATAGGGTCTGTCCCTTGAAGGGGATGTTAAGAAGCTTAGACTTTGAAGTAATGTCTGCTGACCAGGACTTAAGCCATAGAGCCCTACGCGCCAAAATGGCAAAACCTGAATTCTTAGCCGTTAGCGTGGCTAAATGAAAAATGGCATCAGAAATAAAGGAGTTGGCTAACTTAAGAGCTTTAATCCTGTCTAGAATATCGTCTAACGGGGTCTCCACCTGTAGAGCCTCCTCAAGAGACTCAAACCAAAAAGCCGCTGCAGCAGTAACTGGGGCAATGCATGCAAGAGGCTGGAGAATAAAACCTTGATGTATAAAATTTTTCTTAAGGAGACCCTCCAATTTTGTATCCATAGGATCTAGGAAAGCACAACTGTCCTAGATGGGGATAGTTGTACGCTTAGCTAGGGTGGAGACTTCTCCCCCCACCTTAGGAACCGTCTGCCACGAGTCCCGTATGGTGGCATCTATGGGAAACATCTTTTTAAAAGCAGGAGGGGGAGAGAACGGCACACCTGGTCTATCCCATTCCTTAGTAATAATTTCAGAAAACCTCTTAGGGACTGGAAAAACATCGGTGTAAACGGGTACTGCAAAGTATTTGTCCATTTTACACAATTTCTCTAGAACCACAATGGGGTCACAGTCATCCAGAGTCGCTAAAACCTCCCTAAGCAATAAGCGGAGATGTTCAAGCTTAAATTTAAACGCTGTCATCTCAGAATCAGACTGAAGTAACGCCTTCCCTGAGTCTGAAATGTCACCCACAGATAGAAGCTCACCTGCCTCGGCTTCTGAGCATTGTGAGGGTATATCGGACACAGGCAATAAAGCGTCAGAAAGCTCTGTATTAATTCTAGCTCCAGAGCTGTCTTGCTTTCCTTGTAGCCCTGGCAGGTTGGAGAATACCTCTGTGAGGGTAGCATTCATAACTGCCGCCATATCCTGTAAGGTAAAAGAATTAGACGCGCTAGATGTACTTGGCGTCACTTGAGCGGGAGTTATAGGTTCTGACACATGGGGAGAGTTAGATGGCATAATCTCCCTCTTTTTAGTCAGAGAATCCCCTGGAGATAAATCTTTAAGCGCCATAATATGGTCTTTATAGTTTATAGAAATTTCAGTACATTTGGTACACATTCTAAGAGGGGGTTCCACAATGGCTTCCAAACATATTGAACAAGTAGTTTCCTCTATGTCAGACATGTTTAACAGACTAGTAATGAGACAAGCAAGCTTGGAAAACACTTTAATAAAAGTGAAACAGCAATTAAACAAAAATGTTACTGTGCCTTTAAGAGAAAAAAAACTAGCACTTAAACTGCAAAACATTAAAAAAAAAATACAGTAAAATCTTTGAAATTTTTACAGTATGTGTAAGGGACTAAAGCAACATTGCACCCACTTGCAAATGGATGATTAACCCCTTAGGCCCCAAACCGGATTGAAAAACGTTAAAAAAAACTTTAAAAATCAATTGAGCATCATGCCACAGCTCAGCTGAGGCTCCTACCTGCCCTTAAATACGATTTTGTGCAGAAATAACCCCTTTGAAATGGTTCTCAGATGCCAGAGGACTCTGCTAGGGAAGCTGGATGTCTCAGTCTGTATTAAAACTGCAGTTAGAGTGCTAAAGTAGGCCCCTCCCACCATGTAATGGATGTCAGAGGGGCCTTAAGAAAATACTCCTGGGAGTATCTGACTAGCCATGTGGAAACTAGGCCCCAAATAAAGATTTATCTCCCTCAGAGAAAAAACGTCCTATTTATGAAATCATGTAAACGTTTTGTCACTAAGCAATATGAATATTAACATGAGTATTACCCTGTTATGTAAGCATGATCCCAGTCGCTGTTAAATCACTGCATCAGGCTTACCTCAAATACACAAGGCTCTGTCAGCATTTTCTAGAACTTATTCCTCTCTCTAGAAATAAAAATACTGAACATACCTCAAAGCAGGTAATCTGCAGGCCGTTCCCCCAACTGAAGTTTTCCCATATTCATCAGTTATGTGTGGACCTTAGTTACAAACCGCTAAGATCATCAAATCTCCAGGCAGAATTCTTCTTCTAATTTCTGCCTGAGAGAAAAACAGTACAACGCCGGTACCGTTTAAAAATAACAAACTCTTGATTGAAGGTAAAACTACACTAAGTCACCACATATCTCTTAATACTTCCTTTCTTGTCGAGAGTTGCAAGAGAATGACTGGGGGTGGCAGTCAGGGGAGGAGCTATATAGACAGCTCTGCTGTGGGTGTCCTCTTGCAACTTCCTGTTGGGAAAGAGAATATCCCACAAGAAATGGATGAACCCGTGGACTGGATACACCTTACAAGAGAAAAAATCTTCTCACAGGAGGTCGTACTCTGAATCCTATTCGATACCCCTGAGAGACAATACTCAGAAACTATTTATTTCAGACAGAATTTGTCCAAACATCCTTGAAAAACCTTAATCTGCCGCCTACCAGCTGAGCTGGAATGAGGGCCGCACCTTCATGCGGACTTGGGGGCTGGCTTTGGTTTCTTAAAAGGCTTGGATTTATTCCAAACTGAAGAAGGTTTCCAATTAGAAACAGATTCCTTGGGGGAAGGAAAATTAGATTTCTGTTCCTTAATTTGTCGAAAGGAACTAAAGCGGTTAGAAGCTTTAGATTTAAACAAATAATAGGGGGCGCCCTTGGGAACACACAAAGTGAATAGTTATAATTATAAATAGCTTATACTAAATGTAATTCAGATAGATAATGTAAATATATAATTTCACACCATAGAGATTTTTTAGATATAACCTATTGGTACAAGATATTAATTAACACACAGTAATCATAAGACTAATTAGATATCACCCAATGTAGATAGATATCAATTGAAGGTACAAAGATGGTAAAATGTCCTTTAGTGAAAATCTTGAGGGTAGTATACAAAGGCAGCAATCTGTGGTGGTCCAGCCCAAGATCCAGATACAGCAATCTAGAACAATAAACAAAAACAGATGCGCCACATGGCCCAATATTGCAGGTTCCAGAGGATGATATATATGATAAATTAATGCACTCACATATATTAGAGCACCTCAGATGGTGCTAATGACACAGTCTGGGATCTATAACAGTCACCCAGCAGACCGACCTCCCGGATTGATACAGAGTCTGTATAAGATATAAAAACACAAAAAGCCTATATGGCCTAGTATTGTATGGCTGGGGTTATAGCACACCAGTAAGATATAAAGTTTAGACTCACATTTGGTAGAGCATCTCCAGTGATGCTATAGAGGCAGGCTGGGATCAATTCAGTCACCCAACAGACTTAATACCATGGCATACAGGATACAGCAGTCCTCATTGCTCGTCTATAGGTCAGTAAGGATAATTGCGACGCGTTTCTCAGTCTCAGACTGTTTCCTCAGGCATAAACTAGAGATTTACCCTTAGGTCTTTTAACCTGCGGCAAAAAAACTTCCTTCCCCCCCCCAGTGAGTTAAAATAATCGAATCCAACTGAGAACCAAATAACTTATTACCTTGGAAAGAAAGAGATAGCAATCTGGACTTAGAAGTCATGTCAGCATTCCAAGATTTAAGCCACAAAGCTCTTCTAGCTAAAATAGCTAAAGACATATTTTTAACATAAATTTTTACGATATCAAAAATGGCATCACAAATAAAATGCTTAGCATGTTGAAGCAAACAAACAATGCTAGACAAATCATAATCCAATTCTTGTTGCGCTAAATGTTCCAACCAAAAAGTTAATGCAGCTGCAACATCAGCCAAAGAAATTGCAGGCCTGAAAAGATGACCAGAATATAAATAGGCTTTTCTTAGATAAGATTCACGTTTCCTATCTAAAGGATCTTTAAAAGAAGTACCATCTTCCATAGGAATAGTAGTACGTTTAGCAAGAGTAGAAATAGCCCCATCAACTTTGGGGATCTTTTCCCAAAACTACAATGTAATTGCTGGCAAAGGATACAATTTTTTAAACCTTGAAGAAGGAATAAAAGATGGACCAGGCCTATTCCATTTCTTAGAAATCATATCAGAAATAGCATCAGGAACTAGAAAAACTCGGGAGTAACCACAGGAGGTTTATAAACAGAATTTAAATGTTTACTAATTTTAATATCAAGGGGACTAGTTTCCTCAATATCCAATGTAATCAACACTTCTTTTAACAAAGAACGAATGTACTTTATTTTAAATAAATAAGTAGATTTGTCAGTGTCAATATCTGAGGAAGGATCTTCTGAATCAGATAGATCCTCATCAGAGGAGGATAATTCAGTATGTTGTCGGTCATTTGAAATTTC
>NC_069505.1:295523470-295600970 GCF_027579735.1 Bombina bombina | reverse complement strand
GAGTGTCGTACAATCGGTTTTAAAGATATTAATTGAGATATCTTTGTGTAATCCCTGCACCATTGGTTCAGCATACAGAGCTGAAGAGGTCGCATGTGAAAACGAGCAAAGGGGATTGCGTCCGATGCAGCAGTCATAAGACCTAGAATTTCCATGCATAAGGCTACCGAAGGGAATGATTGTGATTGAAGGTTTCGACAAGCTGAAATCAATTTTTGACGTCTCTTGTCTGTCAGAGACAGAGTCATGGACACTGAATCTATCTGGAAACCCAAAAAGGTTACCCTTGACTGAGGAATCAATTAACTTTTTAGTTAATTGATCCTCCAACCATGATCTTGAAGAAACAACACAAGTCGATTCGTATGAGATTCTGCTAAATGTGAAGACTGAGCAAGTACCAAGAAGGGCACCGAGAACCTTTGTAAAAATTCTTGGAGCTGTAGCTAGGCCAAACGGCAGAGCCACAAACTGGTAATGCTTGTCCAGGAAAGAGAATCTCAGAAACTGATAGTGAGCTGGATGAATCGGAATATGCAGATATGCATCCTGTAAATCTATTGTAGACATATAATGCCCTTGCTGAACAAAAGGCAGGATAGTCCTTACAGTTACCATTTTGAATGTTGGTATCCTTACATAACGATTCAATATTTTTAGATCCAGAACTGGTATGAAGGAATTCTCCTTTGGTACAATGAAGAGATTCGAATAAAACCCCAGCCCCTGTTCCAGAACTGGAACTGGCATAATTACCCCAGCCAACTCTAGATCTGAAACACATTTCAGAAATGCTTGAGCTTTCACTGGGTTTACTGGGACACGGGAAAGAAAAAATCTCTTTGCAGGAGGTCTCATCTTGAAACCAATTCTGTACCCTTCTGAAACAATGTTCTGAATCCAAAGATTGTGAACAGATTTGATCCAAATTTCTTAGAAAAAACGTAATCTGCCCCCTACCAGCTGAGCTGGAATGAGGGCCGCACCTTCATGTGGACTTAGGAGCTGGCTTTGATTTTCTAAAAGGCTTGGATTTATTCCAGACTGGAGATGGTTTCAAAACTGATACCGCTCCTGAGGATGAAGGATCAGGTTTTTGTTCCTTGTTGTGACAAAAGGAATGAAAACGATCATTACTCTGGAAAGAAAGGGAAAGCAGAGTAGACTTAGAAGACATAACAGCATTCCAAGTCTTAAGCCATAAAGCTCTTCTAGCTAAAATAGCTAGAGACATATACCTGACATCAACTCTAATTATATCAAAGATGGCATTACAAATAAAATTATTAGCATGTTGAAGAAAAAATGCTATGAGAATTATGATCTGTTACTTGTTGCGCTAAAGCTTCTAACCAAAAGAAGAAGCTGCAGCAACATCCGCTAAAGATATAGCAGGTCTAAGAAGATTACCTGAATACAAGTAAGCTTTTCTTAGAAAGGATTCAATTTTCCTATCTAAAGGATCCTTAAGGAAGTACCATCTGCCGTAGGAATAGTACGCTTAACAAGAGTAGAGACAGCCCCATCAACTTTAGGGATTTAGTCTCAAAACTCTAATCTGTCAGATGGCACAGGATATAATTGCTTAAAACGTTTAGAAGGAGTAAAAGAATTACCCAAATTATTCCATTCCCTGGAAATTACTTCACAAATAGCACTAGGGACAGGAAAAAACTTCTGGAATAACTACAGGAGATTTAAAAACCTTATCTAAACTTTTAGATTTAGTATCAAGAGGACCAGAATCCTCAATTTCTAAAGCAATTAGAACTTCTTTAAGTCAAGAACGAATAAATTTCATTTTAAATAAATATGAAGATTTATCAGCATCAACCTCTGAGACAGAATCCCCTGAACCAGAAGAACCATTATCAGAATGATGATGTTCATTTAAAAATTCATCTGAAAAATGAGAAGTTTTAAAAGACTTTTTACATTTACTAGAAGGAGGAATAACAGACATAGCCTTCTTAATGGATTTAAAAACAAAATCTCTTATGTTATCAGGAACACTCTGAGTATTAGATGTTGACAGAACAGCAACAGGTAATGTAACAGTACTTAAAGGAAATATTATCTGCATAAACAGTTTGTCATGACAAAACAGTACAAACAACAGCTGGAGGAACAGATACCATAAGTTTACAGTAGATACACTTAGCTTTGGTAGCTCCAGCCCCAGGCAGGGATATTCCAGAAGTATCTTCTGACTCAGCTTCAACGTGGGACATCTTGCAATATGTAATAGAAAAAACAACATATAAAGCAAAATTGATCAAATTCCTGAAATGACAGTTTCAGGAATGGGAAAAAAATGCCAGAGAATAAGCTTCTAGCAACCAGAAGCAAAAAAACAATCAGACTTAAATAATGTGGAGACAAAAGTGACGCCCATATTTTTTCGCGCCAAAAAAGACGCCCACATTATTTGGCGCCTAAATGCTTTTGGCGCCAAAAATTCCGCCACATCCGGAACGGCGACACTTTTGGCGCAAAAGAACGTCAAAAATGACGCAACTTCCGGCGACACGTATGACGCCGGAAACAGAAAATAATTTTTGCGCCAAAAAAGTCCGCGCCAAGAATGACGCAATAAAATGAAGCATTTTCAGCCCCCGCGAGCCTAACAGCCCACAGGGAAAGTCAAATTTTTAAGGTAAGAAAATAATGAATTATTCAAATGCATTATCCCAAATATGAAACTGACTGTCTGAAATAAGGAATGTTGAACATCCTGAGTCAAGGCAAATAAATGTTTGAATACATATATTTAGAACTTTATATAAAAAGTGCCCAACCATAGCTTAGAGTGTCACAGAAAATAAGACTTACTTACCCCAGGACACTCATCTACATGTAGTAGAAAGCCAAACCAGTACTGAAACGAGAATCAGTAGAGGAAATGGTATATATAAGAGTATATCGTCGATCTGAAAAAGGAGGTAAGAGATGAATCTCTACGACCGATAACAGAGAACCTATGAAATAGACCCCGTAGAAGGAGATCACTGCATTCAAATAGGCAATACTCTCCTCACATCCCTCTGACATTCACTGCACGCTGAGAGGAAAACCGGGCTCCAACCTGCTGCGGAGCGCATATCAACGTAGAATCTAGCACAAACTTACTTCACCACCTCCATAGGAGGCAAAGTTTGTAAAACTGATTTGTGGGTGTGGTGAGGGGTGTATTTATAGGCATTTTGAGGTTTGGGAAACTTTGCCCCTCCTGGTAGGAATGTATATCCCATACATCACTAGCTCATGGACTCTTGCTAATTACATGAAAGAAACGTCTATATTATGTTAGACATGAATATCTCATTGTACTCACTACACTATAAGTGCAATATGTTTCTTGGGAAACAATAGTCAGACTGCTACTCCCTACTGCAGACGGCACCTTTTAGAATGTAAGGCAAACTGCCGGGCAGATATCGAAGTGGAAACGAAGTAGTTTCTGACTGTGTACCTCAAGATATAATACAGGTATATATAGTACAGGTTAGAGCAAAAGCATGGTAATGTACATGCATGGTATTGCCGAGATATATTAGTGGGGAACAATTATCAAACTACTACACCCTGCTGCGTACGGAACCTTATTGGATAAGGCTTAATGCTGGGCAGGTATAGTGATGGGATCTAAGTAGTTAATGATAATGTGCCTCAAAATATTTACATCTGTCTGTAGATAAGCAAGCAAAGCATCAAAAAAGCAGAGGTGAAATTTGCTCAGCAGGGATTAGTAGTAAGCAGGTAGTAGCGTATTGTTTTAAAAGTCACTGCAGAGATCCTTAGCATTGGGTCATATATGCATGAGATGGAAAAAGTCATGAAAAGATGACAAACGTAGTGCAAAGTGAGGAATTGCAAATTAGTTATGCATAATGTTAGTATGCCATGAGCGATAGATAAAGATATCAAACTCTTATGTATAGAGTGACTTCTGTTTCGACCCTCTCTGCAGGGTAACGATATCCAGATTGAACATCAATTTGCCTATTGATCAGGCCAAATTATGACAACATACGACCTGTCTCTTGTATAGTCCTCAAGCTGATGCATACTGTATCAACATCAGTGGTTTCCCAGGAACATCCAAACTTTTCCTGAATGCGATGCTTGTTGTGTATCCGTTCAGTGGCGTTCACACTGACCACATGTACCGTGTCGGCTTGTCCAATGCCGACGCGCGTTTCACCCGCTGGGTGTGTCGGGCTTCGTCAGGGAGTGATGACGTAGGGAGCGTCTCATCTCCCTTTTAAGCTTGCTAGGTTGCACGCCCCTTTTTCAAAGGTTCTAAGATCAAATCATACTTGAAGAGGATAAATAAATACTGAACTCTCTATATCTTACATAATTAAAATGCAGACATGTCAAACCGGGCTAGTAAGCCCTAATAGAGAGATAGATGTATACACACAGGTTAGATCGTATTTTGGTCATTTGTGTACTGTGAAAGGTTACAGAAATTACAAGCGTAAAGATACCTATGGCGAAGGGAGCCCTAAATCTATAATACTCAAAGGAAAAGTTATGCTAATTACTAGTAATAATAAAAGATTAAATATATAGTTACAATTTTCACTATGGAATATAGTAATTTTACATCATTATACAATATACACATGTCTGAAATAGAGAAGTAAGGATAGTGTTATGACAGTAACCTTTCCTTATAGGAAGCAGGCCATGTCTATTCTGTCGTTTAACCCATTGGGTATCTGAGTTTGTAGGATCGTGATCCACCTACATTCTTTCTGGAGGAGGACTTTGTCATTATCACCCCCTCTGTTGTTGGTAATGCCTCTGTCAATACCGATGAATGAGAGGGAGTCAGGGTTACAGGCATGAATTTCTTCAAAGTGTTTAGCCACATTACTTTTGGGATTTTTATATTTTATATCATCCCTATGCTCAGTTATTCTGTCTTTTATGGCTCTCCTGGTTTTACCCACGTAAAAAACGTGGGCAGCTGCAGGAGAGGAGGTAAATAACACCTTCAGTACTGCAGGTAATGTGGTGTTTCAGCTTGTATATTTTGCCTGTGTGAGTTGAAAATATTTTGGTTTTCATCATATATTTGCAAGCCACACATCTTCCACAAGGATGATTCCCAGTGGATCTGTGTGTAGTGAGCCAATCTGTTTTTTAAGTGACACATATTGGCTTCTCAAAAATTTGTCTCTGAGATTAGGTGCCCTTCTGGCAGTGACGTTGGGGTGATCTCCTACCACCTTAGATACCCCTTCATCGCTTGTTAGGATATGCCAGTTTCTTTCCAGTACCATTCTCAGGGCTGTCCAATGACAGTTGTAATCTGTTATTAATCTGATTGTACCTTGTACAGCCTTTTGTTTGGGCATTAAAAGTTGTTCTCGATCCAAATGAGCTGCTTCATTAAGAGCTCTATTTACTACTCTTTTGGAGTACCCCCTGTCTAAAAACCGTTTTTGCATCTCTATGGCATGCTCATAATATTTAGTTTTAGTGGAGCAGTTCCGACGTAGTCTCAGGAACTGCCCCTTCGGTATCCCCTTCTTGAGATGGTCAGGATGATGGCTTGTGGCGAGAAGCAAACTATTAGTTGCAGTAGTTTTTCGAAAATTCTCAGTCACAATAGAGCCTTGTTTGAGATTAATCTTAATATATTGTATAATGATGTAAAATTACTATATTCCATAGTGAAAATTGTAACTATATATTTAATTAATCTTTTATTATTACTAGTAATTAGCATAACTTTTCCTTTGAGTATTATAGATTTAGGGCTCCCTTCGCCATAGGTATCTTTACGCTTGTAATTTCTGTAACCTTTCACAGTACACAAATTACCAAAATACGATCTAACCTGTGTGTATACATCTATCTCTCCATTAGGGCTTACTAGCCCAGTTTGACATGTCTGCATTTTAATTATGTAAGACATAGAGAGTTCAGTATTTATTTATCCTCTTCAAGTATGATTTGATCTTAGAACCTTTGAAAAAGGGGCGTGCAACCTAGCAAGCTTAAAAGGGAGATGAGACGCTCCCTACGTCATCACTCCCTGACGAAGCCCGACACACCCAGCGGGTGAAACGCGCGTCGGCATTGGACAAGCCGACGCGGTACATGTGGTCAGTGTGAACGCCACTGAACGGATACACAACAAGCATCGCATTCAGGAAAAGTTTGAATGTTCCTGGGAAACCACTGATGTTGATACAGTATGCATCAGCTTGAGGACTATACAAGAGACAGGTGGTATGTTGTCATAATTTGGCCTGATCAATAGGCAAATTGATGTTCGATCTGGATATCGTTACCCTGCAGAGATGGTCGAAACAGAAGTCACTCTATACATAAGAGTTTGATATCTTTATCTATCGCTCATGGCATACTAACATTATGCATAACTAATTTGCAATTCCTCACTTTGCACTACGTTTGTCATCTTTTCATGACTTTTTCCATCTCATGCATATATGACCCAATGCTAAGGATCTCTGCAGTGACTTTTAAAACAATACGCTACTACCTGCTTACTACTAATCCCTGCTGAGCAAATTTCACCTCTGCTTTTTTGATGCTTTGCTTGCTTATCTACAGACAGATGTAAATATTTTGAGGCACATTATCATTAACTACTTAGATCCCATCACTATACCTGCCCAGCATTAAGCCTTATCCAATAAGGTGCCGTACGCAGCAGGGTGTAGTAGTTTGATAATTGTTCCCCACTAATATATCTAAGCAATACCCTGTATGTACATTACCATGCTTTTGCTCTAACCTGTACTATATATACCTGTATTATATCTTGAGGTACACAGTCAGAAACTACTTCGTTTCCACTTCGATATCTGCCCGGCAGTTTGCCTTACATTCTAAAAGGTGCCGTCTGCAGTAGGGAGTAGCAGTCTGACTATTGTTTCCCAAGAAACATATTGCACTTATGGTTTAGTGAGTACAATGAGATATTCATGTCTAACATAATATAGACGTTTTTTACTAATATATCCTGTTCATGCTTGAACACTCACCCCTGACCGGTCAGGTTTGTTAATCATTTTTATGTTTTTGATATATACACTACTTGGTCACTTGTGTATTTACCTATTGCTAAGAATGTTTCTGAGACAACTTTGTCTTGGGAATTCCAGTGCCAGAGATTGATCTCTCTTGAAGCCATTACAGCTTTTACTTTGGATACACCTTACTATATTTTGTAGAGCTAAATAAACTTTTTTGATAAAAAGAGTGCTGATTTCCCCGTCTTTTATCCTGGTATCAAATTTTTCCAGGATTTTCCCTTTCTTGTTAAATCATGTAATTTACTTCAAGGGTCTGCACCACATATTTGATTTATTCATAGCAATACTAGTATTTATTTAGGAACTATATGTTTTTTTTTCTACTAGCTCCTAGCAGTTGCGTCCCCTCCGTATCTTTTCCTTTATTTTTCAATATATATATACACACACACACACACACATTTTTATATATATATATATATATATATATATTATATATATATATATATATATATATATATATATATACATTCATATACACACACACACACACATACATACATACTGTACATAAAGGTCTAAAATAACAGGGACCAGTTTACAACCACAGCCTCATTTAATACTTCTTACAAATAGCCATTTAAATAGCTAAACGATTAGACATATAATGGTCAGTGTATAAAGAGAGGCAAGTTATGCTTTCAGTCCCTGCTGATTTATAGGGAATGATAGGGAATGATTCTGTGTAAGGAAAAAGAATAATAACTCACAATAACAGATTTTATAAGACTTGTGTAAGCATTTCTAATACACACTGCAGATCAAATGTATGTTTATATAACAAAGAGTTTTATTTTGACTTAAAGTGAATGTAAATTTTGATGCTAAAGTGCCCGGTTTTTAAAACTTCGATTAAAAACAGGGGCACTTTAATTCATCAAAATTTTCATTTTACTCCTGCTGTGAAAAAAAACTTACCTTTTAATCTTCACAGCAGCTCCAGCTTCCTCCTCCCGTTTCAAAGCCTCTTCCTGGGTCTAAAATGAGGCATCGGCTTCCTCCAATCACAGCAGTGAATCAGACACTGAATCCCCCGGGGGGGAAGCTGTGATTGGAGGATGACCTATCAATCATTTCTGACATCAGAAATGGCTTGTGAGACCGGAGCAAGCTGGAGCTGCTGTGAAGATTAAAAGGTAAGTTTTTTCTCACAACAGGAGTGAAATGTAAATTTTGATGAATTAAAGTGCCCCTGTTTTTAATCAAAGTTTTAAAAACCGGGCACTTTAGCATCAAAATTTACATTCCTTTAAAGGGATGTGAAAGTGAAAATAAACATTCACAATTCAGACACAGTTAGCATGCAATAGGCATAGGCAAATAAATGCCAAATATAGCCTCAGGCAGAGACATTTGACTACTTTTAGGGCCAGATATATCAGTGTGAAAGTGCAGCACACAAAGGTCTGGATTTGCAGAAATCTTTGTGCATTTTAACACACTGATATTTCTAGGTGCGAAACGAGCCGTTGCCTGCCTGCGGCCATATTCACCTAATTTCACCCACACCAAATATTAATACATGTGGACACTAAACTTAAAGGGACAGTCAAGTCCAAAAAAAAAAATTTCATTTTTCAAATAGGGCATGTAATTTTAAACAACTTTCGAATTTACTTTTATCAACAATTTTGCTTTGTTCTCTTGGTATTCTAGTTGAAAGCTAAACCTAGGAAGGCTTATATGATAATTTATAAGCCCTTGAAGGCCGCCTCTATTTTATTTACTTTTCACAGCAGGGGAGAGCTAGCTCATGTAGGCCATATAGATAGCATTGTGATCACGCTCGTGGCTAGTGGCAGACACTGCACTAATTGGCTAAAATGCAAGTCAATAGATAATAACTAAAAGTCATGTGATTAGGGGCGGTCAGAAGATGCTTAGATACAAGTTAGTCACAGAAGTAAAAAGTGAATTAATATAACAGTGTTTGATTTTGCAAAACTGGGGAATGGGTAATAAAGGGATTATCTATCTTTTTAAACAACAAAAATTCTGGTGTTGACTGTCCCTTTAAACATTTTCTTTCATGATTCAGATAAAGCACACAATTTTAAACAACTTTCTAATTTACTCCTATTATCAATTTATATTCTCTCTCTTGCCATCTTTATTTAAAAAGCAGGAATGTAAAGCTTAGGAGCTGACCCATTTTAGGTTCAGCACCCTGGATAGCGCTTGTTTATTGGTGGCTACATTTGGCTAACTAATAAGCAAGCGAAACCCAGATACTGAACCAAAAATGAGCAGGCTCCTAAGCTTTACATTCCTGCTTTTTAAATAAAGATAGCAAGAGAACGAAGAAAATTTAATAGGAGTAAATTAGAACGTTGCTTAAAATTGCATGCTCTATCTGAATTATATAAGAAAAAAAATGGGTTTAGTGTCCCTTTGAAGGACAGAGGTTAAGCGCTTCTATTCTTTAATTACACAATCAATTTTGACACTTTTTGTTCAGTATTGGTTTCTCTCGTTACATAGATTATAGAAGATTTCTAATAAGCAGGGCTTTCTTGTGATATCCCATGGGTACATTAAATAAATATGAAATGAATACTGAAAAACGAGGAAAACATTTTTTTTTTTAAATGGAGTTTTCTTTATAACGATGAAACGTGAATCACTATTTAACCCCTTCAATGCAAAACAACCGCTAAAGAACAGGGTCGGCCGGCTGTTGTTAAAGGGTTAAAGTCACTTCTATTATCAAATTTACTCTTGGTATCCTTTGGTGAAAAGCATAACCTTAGTAGGCTCAGAAGCAGCAATGCACTACTGGGAGCTGGCTGCTGATTGGTGGCTACACATATGCCTTTTGCGGGGGAATACAAGCAATAGTGCGATAATAAAGTGCTCTACCATATTACAGCATTTTCTGTTTGCATTTTGATATCCCTTTAATCAATCCTTTTGCCCAGATTTCTCTTTAACCTAAAAATGTAATTCATTATGGCATCCTGCGCATTTTGTATTAGAAATAACATTAAGACATCACTACACTGTTTCAATTAAAAGCAATACTTGGGTATATTATCTATGGCTTTGTTTGTTTGTTGTTTTTTTTTGTTTTTTTTGTTTGTTTTGGGGGGGGGGGTTGCAGTAAAGTACAATGCATTTCAGTGAGCTTATATTTTTTTATATCTTTCCAGTAACTGGGTATTTATATATTTATTAAACATGTTTAATCATTAATTATATTCATGTATAAAATAACAGGTCAAATAGGTTTGACACTCATATTTCCACATCTCTTTCTAAAATGTGTATGTTTTCTTCTATAAGTTTCTTATTTGCATTACAGATTGGTGCCTTGCGCACTCCCCAGTGGCGATTTGTGAACTCAAACGCCAACTGCTGTGTACAGGCTGTGACCAGCTGGAGCTCTTTCTCTGCCCCAAAGGGACATTAAAGCGTTTTTTTCTTATTATTCTTCTTAAAAAAAAGAGAAGAAAGAAAAAAAAGGCACCAAAACTCAAATGCACGATGATGATGAAAACACAACCATAGTGCTGACACTCCTATTCATAAACAGAGCTAAATGACAGACAGTCAGCAGCAGGGACACTGAAGTGAAAATTAGTTTTAAAAAAAGAGAAAAATAAAAGGAATAGTGTAGTCAAAATTAAACTTTCATGATTCAGATAGAGCAGGCAATTGTAAGCAACTTTCTAATTTAGCCCTATAATCATTTTTTCTTCATTCTCTTGGTATCTTTATTTGAAGAGGGAGGAATAAAAGCATAGGATTCGGACCATTTTTGGTTCAGCCCCTGGGTAGCACTTTCTGATTGGAGTCTAAATGTAGCCACCAATCAGCAACCACTAACCAGGTGCTGAATCAAAAATGGGTCGGCGCCTAAGCTTATATTCAAATAAAGATAGCAAGAGAACGAAGAAAAATTAATAGGAGTAAATTAGAAAAGTTACATAAAATTACATGCTCTGAGTCATGAAAGGTTAATTTTGACTAAACTACCCCTTTAATGTCAATTTGCTGGGGGGGGTTTTGTGGGGGGGGGTTCTTTTTTTAGCAATTTAGCTTGTTTGGTGTCCATTTCCAAGACTACTAGTGAGACACCAGTGTGACCCAAGAAGGAGGCTGTGTACTTTAGAATCCCACGCTCCATCTATAACTCATGTAAGGACAAAAACTGCAGGTGAGGTCTGGCACAGAATGGGACCATATTGTCCCTAACCCACTGTGCCACTTTAATGTGACTTGGATGTGATGGAGTGAGAAAACTACATCATTCCCCATCCTTGTAGTCGTTTGCATAAAAGTCCAGCCAATCACCAGTTCTGGCTCCATTTCTTATTATTGTTAAGCTGCAGTCAGCGGCCATATTGCCCAAGCTGTGATAGTTCTATGCTCACAGACTCAGGCTGAGCTACAGTAAGGACTATGGGCAGATAACCACAAATAAGCTAAGGAACCTTCAGTAACGCATGAATAAAGCATTTAGCTTCCGGTACCCTCTAGGCATCTGCATAGGGTTAAAACTACTGGAGCAGTTTTTAGTTACAAAGGCTTGGAACATATGGCCTCTGCCTGTATCTCCGTGAACCTTCAGCTTAAAGGGACATTCTAATGCAGTAATGTCATGCTCTAATTTGTTCGCTAGGACCAGTAAAGGGTTAAACACCTAAGTCCCACTTGTTAGCCATAAGAGTTACAGACCTAACCAGAATATGACCAGTAAGCCAATCAAGAGCAGCAGACAGGGCCGGTGCTACAATAGAGGCAGACTAGGCAACTGCCAAAAAGCGCCCCTGCATTTGGTGCATGACAAAAACATTAACGTGTATTTTAATATTTTTGATGCCTAACTTGGGGTTCATAGTAGGGGTCATAAGTAATGGCATAACGGCTAACTGCTTCACAGTGATTAGTTTATATGTGTAGGAGCTCTTTACATCTGTGCTTAAAGGGACAGTCAACTAAAAAAAATGTATTGTTTAAAAAGAGAGATAATGCCTTTATTACCCATTCCTGGTGTTTTGCATAACCAACACAGTTATATTATATATAAGTGTGTGTGTGACTGTGTGCGCGCGTGTATGTGTGTATTAGGGCTGCACGATTAATCGCGAATGTGGTTTTAAACCGCGAATAATCAACAAAATTTTAAAACCGCGAGAGTATGTGATTTTTAGCCCCGTCTCCTATGACGTACAGGAGGGCTGGCTGTAACTATTGATTGCGCAGGCCTCTGTAGGGAAAGGAGGAGGAGGAGGGGGTGGGGGGAGTAGAGAGGAGCAATTTTTTTCCCTGTTTCTGCTTGATCTCCTGGGACTACTGATAGTGGAAGTTTGCAGGGACCTAGTAATGCACAACAAAACAGGATAGAATATATATATATATATATATATATATATATATATATATATATATATATATATATATATATATATATATATATATATACTCACATATAAACTCACATTGATGAACACCTCGCAATTGCATTGCTGGATTGCTACCGCCACACATTTAAATGTGCAAGCTGTTGCAGATAGCGGACGGCCAGCCTCTTAATGGAAAATACATTTTACAGATGTGACAGGCATATCTCCATTCTATGTAACAACTTGTTTCCATCCTGCTTACACACATCTCACTGAGACCTCTCAACACGCAGCCGCTGCCTGTAAGTGTGAGCCACCTCATCAGTATAACTTGCCCCCTCAAGTGTGATAGTAACCTGTCGAGCTGTCATAACATTGTGTTGTGTACTATTTCAAAGTAAAACACAGTGCATAATAAAGCAGTACTTTATTAGCGTTTTAGCCTCTCATCTGCCTCCCAGGGACCTCAGTGCATTTTAAACATTAGAACAAGTTAATATTTTCCCTCAGATGTGAATACGTGGGGCTCACAGGAACTGTAGTGACAGAAAAGGAAGTATCATGATCCCACAGCACCGCCTGTAATGAAAAAGACTGTGTTTGTGCTAAATTCCAATGGGCCACTCTCATGCTACAGTAACACCAGTCCACTATCATCTGCTAGAGACACCCTCCTTCCCGGTCTATGTCCCGCCCCTCCTCTCCGGGACCATCCCAGAAACGCTGACTGCTCAGAGGGAGAGACACGTCACGTCTGCGCTCAGGATCTTCTCTTCAGTCGCCTCTAAGCCTGTTCACATGAGGCGAGTGATGTTAAAACCGCAACCGCGATTAATTGTGCAGCCCTAATATATATAATATATATATATATATATATATATATATATATATATTATATGTGTGGTATATGTATATAAAATTAGGTGGCATAGTCATTTATAAGAAAAACGCAATCTCGATTTTTGGGGTTTAAAATAAAAAAAAATAAATAAAAAAAAATAAAGGATTTTCATTCTTTCCCATATCGCCCCAGTCCTAGTGTGTGTATATATTATAGTGTGTACGTGTATGTATATATATATATATATATATATCTATATATATATATATATATATATCTCATGAGTTGGCCAAAGAAAAAGCCTCAGGAATGTAATCCTGAATAAAAGACAGGGAAATTCAGCACTCTTTTATTAGAAAACAGCTTGTCCTCACTCTTATAAGTCAAAATAGCAAGATTTGGATGAGTTATGACGCTCCCCCCCTCCACTCCAAGAAAGGCACACACAGACTTCAATTGTAAATTTATAAGTTTTTATATCATTAATTGCAAGTAAAATACATAAACCTAATGAAAATTAATAAAACAGAACTAGAAATAGTAAACAAATCAAATGAACCTGACCCGTCAGGGGTACATGCATATGTCATAAGTGAAGCATCAACAACATTATGTTAAGTAGACCATATTCAAGGTCTAGACCTAAATTGGCCCTGTCATTAGCTCGGCTCGTGAGCGTTATAATAAGAGCTAAATCTGTAATAGAAACATGTCAGGGTTTCAACAAGGCCGAAAAGTTAAATAATAGTATCTCATTACAAGCCTGGATTAAAGGATATGTAAGTGTGAAAGCTCAGTTAGATATACAGCGTTTCAAGCTATATACCTCATAGGTCCACTACAGTCAAACTACACCCGGCTGCACACAGCACCCCTGTAAAGGGGGAGTAACGCTGGGCAGGTTTTCAAGGGGATCTAAGCAGACTGTAAAGGTGGATCAAATGGATATGTACAGCGTATTATGCATACATGGAATATAACACATCAATAGCCACTCTTGATGAAAGAAACATGTATGGCACTGCTTTAGGTCCCGCCATAGACTGTAAGGCAAGCGTGTAAGAGATCATGCAAGTTAAGGGTTAAAGCAATTGCTATTGTTAGAGCAAGTTCATCATGCAGTCAGATTAGTTAATGCGGTCCCAGAACTTCGCCAGTCCATACATTCACTGTAAAAGCTTCCAAATATCAGAGGTAGTCAGCATGTATAACACGTCAGATAAAGGTATGCAAATGGCCGTCACTTATTACAAAGTACCATCGGCAACTTCAACCGAGATTGACAGTTTATGTTTTAGCAAGGAGGTCTTATGTCCGCATACTCTTTATCCAATACAGAAGCTGGCAGAATAAGTATTGCCGTTTTGGACAACAGTTCTTATACGACCTGTTTGTGCGTTATCCTCAATTCCTTCAACACCAGGTAATTTCAGTATAGGCCTACGCTATACATGGAGACAGCGCGGCGTCTTTGCAAGAGATTTCAATTGACAGCGGCAAGTGCATGTATCATGTGACCGGCCAGGACAGCCAATGCCTACACGCGTTTCACCCGCTCGTCTTCACTTCAGACTGGGCTTCGTCAAAGTTTAATTATAAATCATTTGTCTAGAAAGAAACAATTTAACTGAAATTTCAACAATATTACCTAAAGCAATTTAACCAGATACAATGTGTACTCGGCCTTTCAAGACCTGTATATGATACATTATACACATGCATATGTATCTGATGAACATGATTCATCACCTGTGATCCTGATTCTCTAAGATTTATAGGCATCGATAGGGGCATCATGAATGAAAGAGGAGGGGACAACGATAAGGTCCTCCTCCGTAAGGAATGCAGGTGGATCTCAATTCTTGAGACCCAGATTCCTCAGGGACTTAATGACAAACTTGATATGGCTTGTTTCCTTTAATATTATGGTAGGCCAGTTCTATTATAAAGTGAAAATGACAAACATTAGAGATTATATACTTTCTTGGTATAAAGCATTTTATATATTTTTCTTTATTTTCTTTAAAAACCTTGTGAATCTGAATCAGATACATATGCATGTGTATAATGTATCATATACAGGTCTGAGAAGGCCAGAGTACACATTGTATCTGGTTAAATTGCTTTAGGTAATATTGTTGAAATTTCAGTTAAATTGTTTCTTTCTAGACAATTGATTTATAATTAAACTTTGAAGTGTATCCCAAGTGGCCTGGAAATCCTCACTGTAAGAGCTGCTTGGGTATGACATGCAATAATTTCACCCACCAGCAGAGGCGAACTTGTGATTACTATAAAGGAGGGACGCATTGACGCAACCAGAATACCGCCCTGACGAAGCCCGGTCTGAAGTGAAGACGAGCGGGGTGAAACGGTGCGTAGGCAATGGCTGTCCTGGCCGGGTCACATGATGCATGCACTTGCCAAAGTTCTGGACCGCATTAACTAATCTGACTGCATGATGACCTTGCTCTAACAATAGCAAATTGCTTTAACCCTTAATTTGCATGATCTCTTACACGCTTGCCTTAACAGTCTATGCGGGGACCTAAAGCTAGTGCATACATGTTTCTTTCATCAAGAGTGGCTATTGAAGTGTTATATTCCATGTATGCATAATACCTACCCAGCGTTACTCCCCCCTTACAGGGTTGCTGTGTGCAGCCGGGTGTAGGTTTGACTGTAGTGGACCTATGAGGTATAAGCTTGAAACGCTGTATATCTAATTGAGCTTGCCAGCACTTACATATCCTTTAATCCAGCTTGTAATGAGATACTATTATTTAACTTTTCGGCCTTGTTGAAACCCTGACATGTTTCTATTACAGATTAGCTCTTATTATAACGCTCCACGAGCCGAGCTAATGACAGGGCCAATTTAGGTCTAGACCTTGAATATGGTCTACTTAACATAATGTTGTTGATGCTTCACTTATGACATATGCATTGTACCCCTGACCGGTCAGGTTCATTAGATTTGTTTACTATTTCTAGTTCTGTTTTATTAATTTTCATTAGGTTTATGTCTTTTTACTTGCAATTAATGATATAAAAACTTATAAATTTACAATCTGAAGTCTGTGTGTGCCTTTCTTGGAGTGGAGGGGGGAGCGTCATAACTCATCCAAATCTTGCTATTTTGACTTATAAGAGTGAGACGAGCTGTTTTCTAATAAAAGAGTGCTGAATTTCCCTGTCTTTTATTCAGGATTACATTCCTGAGGCTTTTTCTTTGGCCAACTCATGCTACATTTTTCAAGGGTCTGCACCACTATATTTTTAACTTAACTGAGGCTATTCTGCCTACACATTAATAGTTATTTATACTATTATTCAGCTCTAAATATTAAAATATATGCAATTGCGTCCCCTTCACATCATTCTGTGCATATATATATATATATGTGTGTGTGTGTGTGTGTGGTGTGTGTATGTATAAATGTGTGTGTATGTGTGTGTGTGTGTGTGTGTGTGTATGCATGTACGTATGTATATATGTGTGTGTGTAATGTGTGTATATATATTGTGTGGTGTGTTGTGTGTGTGTATGTATATGTGTATGCATGCATGTGTGTATGCATATATATGTATATGTGTTGTGTATATTTTGTGTATGTGTGTATGCATGCATATGCACATATGTACAGGTATACCTCATTTTACAGCGCTTCACTTTACAGTGATTCACTAATACAGCGCTTTGTGGAGCTGAAGTTCAACCTCCAAGGATTTTGAAACAGTGCTGTAATCATCATGTGAGATTGCGAAAAAAGTGAATGGCACTATTTTGTTATGCTTAGTTCACTCTGTAACAGCATTGCAGTGCAATCTTTGTCTCAGTGCTAGTCTGGCAAATTTTACTACAGTAATTGCCACTATTTTTACAGGTACAGTATTTATTGAATACTAATTGAATACTTGCTGTGCTCGTGTTAAACTAAACGTAGCACTATTGCACCCCTAGTATATGTTAGTTAAAACATGTTTTCAAGATTTTAAACACTGAAAAGAAAGCTATAACTGCCTTGTCTTCACTATAAAGGCGTTTTCACTTTACAGCTGGGCTCCGGTCCCTAACCCGCTGTATGAGTGGGGTATACCTGTATGTGTATGTATGTATATGTGTGTGTATATATATATATGTGTGTGTATATATATATATATATATATATATATATATATATATATATATAATTATAATATATATAGTATATATATATATATATATATATATATATACATACACACACACTGTGCTCCCAGGAAAGTAAGGGCTATTGTGAAGCCGTTTAACCAGTCTGGATACTGATACAGATCATATAGTAAGCTATTCTGAGACCTTCATTAAAACTAATCTAATTAAATTCTTAAACCTTTATGATCTTGGGAAACCGGTTATAAAACAAACTACAATTCAGCACATACTGTAGGTAAAGGGAGGCTAAAGTGCGGTAGTAAACGGTAAGTATAGTGTTGCACTCGAGGAAAGGGTCACAGCCGTACAAGCAGAGCTCAGAAGTGGGTCAGATATCATGCGAAGGATGACCTTAAAGAAGAAAACAATGCAGGAATGTATTTAAAGGAACAGTTTACCCACAAAAAAACAAATATCCCCTTAAATTGTTAACAATGATCCATTTTTACCTACTGAAGTGTATTATATTGTTTACAAGTAGCTAGATCTTTTACCCTTATTTCAGCATTTGAAATAGCGATTTAGCCTGTGGTATTCCCCACCTATACTGAAAGTTTCTTTATTGGAGTCTATGCTATTGACAAACCTATGTAAACACAGGCAGCCAAATAAATTACACTCTCAATGGGGGTACAGGATAGTTATGTTAATAAAATGTAAATTTTCCATTGTTCTCTCTAAGTATTGAACTTTGGTTTACAGACAAATATAAGATAAGGAAGCAAGTGTGTGTACACAAAGTGATAACATAATGAGAAAATGATATTACCTGTGAACTCAACCCATTGTAATAGGCTGTAGTTTAAAAGCACGAAACCAGCTATTTTCATATACATAAATAAACCAGAAAATGCAATTTTCTCAAATTTTATACTCTGCAGCTTGATCATCATATTGCACAATACTTATTTACAGTCATGCAAGGTGTCATATGCCAGGATTCAGCTAAAAATATCTTAAGTCCATAACATGATCAATTTGATTATTTTATAACAGGAAAAGCAAGCAGATGTAGGATTTTAAAACCACCTATGTGTGGGGGGGGGGAAGCCAGGTACAACAGCAAGAGGAAGGGATTGTAATTGTAAAGCGTGGCTAAACCCCTTGACTACCGAAATACATTACCCATAATGATTAAACATCACAATACACTTATTTTGCTTGCTTTTACTGCAAAATCAGATTTATTTTTTTTGTATACAAAATGTTGCTCTCGTCCTAGAGCAGAGACTTGAAGTCGAACTCCGCAAAGTGCTGCAAAAATGGCAAAACCATCTACATACTACACAGTGAATGCTTACATCAGTTCATACATTTACAGCCAATACTAATTTGCCCCAATCAGGGGAGATAAGATCCGTAGCTGACTGGGCAAACTTACAGCACACTTACGTTACAGAACTGACTTCCAGCTTCTCAAGGAATCGCAGGACAAGCAAATAGTGGTATTTTACAGTAAAATGCATAGTGCTTATTTTATTTAATTTACATTATATTAATTTACTGGTCAGCAATTGTGTTTTTTTTACATCTTGCATATATTTTAGTAACACACTGTTTCCACAAAAACTATTCTACTACAAAATATCACTTTGTAATGTGTCGATTTGTTACAAGGACAAATCGTCCAAATAAATTTTTCATGAATCAGACAGAGAATGCAATTTGAAAAGAAAGAATAAAAACATACCAATGTACATATATATATATATATATATATATATAATATAGTATATATCACACTATACTAAGATGGAGAACATACCTAGATATGAACAAGAGCATTCATGTTGTTGCAAATACTACAGCAAAGTACTAAAAAGATGTACACATTGATCATTAATATATCTAAATATGTTCTTCAATAAAAATATATTAAAAAACAAAGTAAAAGTGAAAAAGAAAAGTTTTAGGGGGCAGCAATGCAATGCCTGGAGCCAGTTAGTGATTGGTGGCTAGCACATGGCCCTTGTCATTGGCTCACCAGATGTTGCTCAGCTAATTCCAGGAATGCATTGCTTGCTCGGGAGATGAGTTTTTACTGTATGTTTAAGCCATTCGCAAGGGGTTAAACACAAAGTTACATGCAAGCAACAGAGCAAGAATGCAATACTCAAACACAATAGAGTGTTTTCTTTTAGAACGTATGTTTAAATGAAATCTACTTTGTGTATGTTACTTTAAGCCTAAATAAGGCAGCGTTCCAGTAAGTGAAACTAAGGAAAGGTGTGAAGATTCTGCTGGAAGCCAGGTACAACAGCAAGAGGAAGGGAACAAGTCACTAGGAAAAAATGAAGTCATTTCGGAACTCTCACAGCTCTGAGCAAAGTTGTCAAACTGCCAGATCTCCTAGTTTTAGTGTCAAGCCAGCATCTCCAAATGCAAGATGCGTATTAATCCGAATAGAATAGATCAGTGGTTCTCATTGAGTGTGAGGTCTGGCCCTGGAGGTTGGGGGCCCTTTCTTTGGCCCTTAATGTTGGGGGTCCTGACTCTGGAGGTTGATGAGCCTGTTGGGGTTAGGGCAGGGAGGCTACCATGTTAATTTGCATAAATTTGAATACATTTGGGTCAGTGTGAGACAGTTTTCCTGGGGCCTTGATTGGTCTCAGTCTGCCCCTTGTGTGCAGTGGGGGCATGACAGGTCAGGGCCCACCAGCAGGGCTATCACGGCCCGGTACTGGGCCATGGCCCGGCTATTGAGAAACCAGGGAATAGATAGTATATATACAGCATTTTAATGCATAATTGCTATGAATCCAAACTGCAATTCTGTAGAAAGTGACTGCAAGATTTTAATCAAATTAGAGATTTCCAGAACTAACAGGGATACTGTGTTTTTTTCTTATTATTTATCTCTAATAAATATATATCAAGGTGAGGACCAATATAGAGATTTTTGACAAATACCAAAAGCCTAATATGTGATTTCTGGCTCCTAAGTTATTTAAATATTCTGCAGAGCTCAATACATATAATTCTTTTATAGCTCAGAAAAATGTGTATGGCTCCTAAATGTCTGTTATATTAAAAGGGACTTATCAGTACATGGTCTTCTGAAAACACCAGAGCCCCCATATACTAAGCAGCGAGCAGACAAGCTTCTCAACTCCAGAAGTTGTCCGCTCTCCTTTGCTACATACAGGCAGCGGACGAACAAGATCTGCTGCCCATATGTATCATTGCACGCTCAAGTGAGCGTATAATGCCTGCCCCTTCTCTCGCATGAAGAATCGCGCTAAAGAAGGGACTGTCACCTCAGAGGCGTACGCAAACCTGCCCCGCAAGGGCTGTGGAGCAGCTTTTGACAATTAGTACATGGAGTTCCATATGATTTTTGTGAGTAGTTTACAGAAAAAAACTTAAATTATGCTTACCTGATAATTTTCTTTTCTTCAGATGGAAAGAGTCCACAGCTGCATTCATTACCTTTGGGAAATAAGAACCTGGCCACCAGGAGAAGGCAAAGACACCCCAGCCAAAGCCTTAAATACTCCTCCCACTTCACTCATCCCCCAGTCATTCTGCCGAGGAACAAAGAACAGTAGAAGAAATACCAGGGTGAAAAGGTGCCAGAAGAATAAAAAATAAGAGACGACAAACAGAAAAAAATACGGGTGGGGAGCTGTGGACTCTTCATCTGAAGAAAAGAAAATGATCAGGTAAGCATTAATTTAAGTTTTTCTTCATAAATGGAAAGAGTCCACAGCTGCATTTATTACTTTTGGGAAAACAGTACCCAAGCTATAGAGAACACTGAATGTAAAAACGGGATGGTACAAGAGGCGGCCCATTCTGAGGGCACCAGGCCTCAAAACCCTTACCCAACAACATCCCACTTCATCCAAAGCTGAGAACTACTTTGAAAAAGAAAAGGCCCAAGGACACTGACCGCAGATAGTCCACAGCTAGGAACTAGACTCAACTGAGTCAACAGCCTCCAAGAGACACCGTCCACAGCAGTCGGTCTCACACCCCTTACTAAAGAAAGGGAACAAACTACTGTATTCTTCTACAAAGAAGAAAAGGCACGGAGAAAACATGATTGTAATTGTAAAGCGTGGCTAATCCCCCTTAAGGGACTCAAGGCGCTGCTCATTTTATCAACCTCAAAAGGAGTAGACATCGTCGTACCATAGAAGAAATTAATTTATCAGGTAAGCATAAATTTACTTTTCTTCTATAAGGTACGACGAGTCCATGGATTCATCCTTTACTTGTGGGATACAATACCAAAGCTACAGGACACGGATGAACGGGAGGGACAAGACAGATTAAACAGAAGGCACCACTGCTTGAAGAACCTTTCTCCCAAAAATAGCCTCCGAAGAAGCAAAAGTATCAAATTTGGAAAATTTGGAAAAGGTATGAAGCGAAGACCAAGTCGCAGCCTTACAAATCTGTTCAACAGAAGCATCATTTTTAAAAGCCAATGTGGAAGCCACCGCTCTAGTAGAGTGAGCTGTAATCCTTTCAGGAGGCTGCTGTCCAGCAGTCTCGTATGCCAAACGGATTATGCTTTTCAGCCAAAAAGAGAGAGAGGTAGCCGTAGCTTTTTGACCTCTACGTTTTCCAGAATAGACAACAAAGAAGATGTTTGACGGAAATCTTTGGTTGCTTGTAAGTAAAACTTCAAAACACGAACCACGTCCAAGTTGTGCAACAGACGCTCCTTCTTAGAGGAAGGATTAGGACACAGAGAAGGAACAACAATTTCCCGATTGATATTCCTATTAGTAACAACCTTAGGAAGGAATCCAGGTTTGGTACGCAAAACCACCTTATCAGCATGGAAAACGAGATAAGGCGAGTCGCATTGCAATGCAGATAGTTCAGAAAATCTTCGAGCCTAAGAGATATCAACTAAAAACAGAACTTTCCAAGATAGAAGCTTAATATCTATGGAATGCATAGGTTCAAACGGAACCCCTTGAAGAACTTTAAGAACTAAATTCAAACTCCATGGCGGAGCAACAGGTTTAAACACAGGCTTGATTCTAACTAAAGCCTGACAGAACGTCTGGAACATCTGCCATTCGCTTGTGCAGTAGAATTGATAAAGCAGATATCTGTCCCTTTAAGGAACTAGCTGATAGCCCGCCTTCTCCAATCCTTCTTGGAGAAAGGACAAAATCCTAGGAATCCTTATCTTACTCCATGAGTAGCCTTTGGATTCGCACCAATAAAGATATTTACCACAAGGATGAATTCGTGGACTCGTCGTACCTTATAGAAGAAAAAACCCCTAGGACCAGGAACAGAGAAAAGTGCAATAGATCCGTAGAAGACACATCACAACTCTCTTAGAAAGTCTCTACGTAGAGAGATCAAAATAGGTGGAACAGAGCCCACAGAGCAGTAGATGCTGCCCCTTACAGAAATAAGCCACCTGATCCAACCTCCTACACACAGGGCAGGACAAAGCCCTCCAGAGAGAGAAACCCCAACTCATAAGGAAGATAAACTATCCCCTCCAAATGGAAGGGCACAGATAAGAACAGCATACATGTCCACAAAATATGAAGCCATAGAATGATCAAAACATGGACCGAATGAAAAATCATCCAGACTCCACTGTTGACCGAACACAAAACAAATCCCCATAGGAGGAGCACACTCCGTCCGAAGGACAAGTCAGGCCTTAAAGTTTATAACCAGTACCCGAAGGTGGATGTGAATCTGGCCTACCTGCTTGCAAGCCTAATGAGCTAGCCCCTATGTCGCAACATAGGGTCCCTGAAAAAAACTGGGTCGTCCATAGCCAGTACTCATAAGTCTCCAGACATCCAAGAAGGATCCAGGACAAGAACTCCTAGAATGAACGACAGCCTCAGGAACACAAGATAGCCCTTATCTGAAGCATCAGACCTCACAGGGGATGAGAACCAGGAAATCCGGAGAACGAGTACAGGACTCCCTTGTAATACCCAGCCCAAAGGGAAGAGAACACCCTTAGCCGGAGGTCAACACCCCCGAGCAAGGGTATTAGGCCGCAAACAAAGTCACGCAATTTCTCTAGAGCCCCAAAGGCCCAAGGCATGCACTAAGGGAAATGAAAACTAAACAGTCACCCGAAAGAGAGTAGAAAGAAAGGCTAGTCTCCACAATCCTTTCAGAATTAACGTTCCAGAGAACCACAGCCCAAGGGAAAAGAATGGCAAAGCATCCCGAACTCACGCAGAAAAAACATCCCCCTAAGTAAAAAGCTTGGAAAAAGAGACAACACCTCCTATCGCCCTAATTAAGAGGCCATAGCCACCAGAAAAAATGGACAAAGTCCAGAAAGTTTCAACCCAAAGGAAGAGAACCTCTAAAAGGAACAAGTCCTAAAAGGACACTTCCAAAGAGACCATGAATGGCAAAACTGTAAGAACAACGGTATGAAGGACCTAAATCCTCCAAGCCTCCAACCCACAAAGGGAAGGAACACTCTAGTTCCCGAAAAATTGGGAAACGACTGACCAAGTCGGCCGTGGAATCTCAATGGGGGTCCCGGCCCACTAGATTGAAAGGCGAATGAGGACTGACCCAATCCCCCATGCCCCTAAGCAACCACGGACCCTCAAGTCCTCTCAGGATGCTAGTTGAAGCTTGTAAAATAAAACAAGACTACCACACAAATCATATTGTGATCACTAGGTGCCCTCACTGGACCAACCGGACATAAAAAGGTGCCACGTGTCTGAACTCGGCCTCAAAGACAGAAGGATTTGTACCCAGTCAGTACCAGCCTGAAACCAAGGGCCCCAGCACTGTCAAGGCCACATAGAGTCTCTCCCGATGAGCATGAGCTTAGACCAAGTAAAAATCATCCTCACCGGATAAAATTAAAAGATAAGTCAACCGTAGGTTATCGCCCAGGAAGAACAGACAGACCCGCAGGAGCAGTCCAACAGGGGTCTGAGACTTCCAAGCTCAAAACTGGAAAAGGATACACAAATAAAGCCTATAAGAAGATTACTTCATCCCCTTATGTCTATGTATGCAAGCCAGTCGAAGAGTAAGACTGAGAATCCCCAGACCCATTAAAAGTGGGATCCTCCAGTAACGCCAAAAACGCATCTTATTAGGACATGAAGTCGCAACATACCTCCGCCAGGACAAAAGGAAACATCGGCCCCAAAGGTTGACGCCCTGAGGCCTCAGGGGCAGTCGCTCCCCCGGAAGGCTGAACTGGACCAGGCGATCCCAACGCCTGATGAGCCCCGTTAACGAAACACGGACAATATCGTAAGCACACTCCTAGGAGGTACAGATGCGCCAGCGCCAAAGATATGGCCATGCAGAACCGTGTCGTAACCTCCGGTGGGAACAGGCCACACTCATTAGAAAGGATAAGTAGCGTCTGGGTAACCTGCATGCGTAGTAAGAGTTGATGGTAGGGAACTCGTCTCGTGAGAAATAGAATCCTCAGACACGGATGGCTCAGTGGGCACCCGATTACCTGATCCCGAGGAACAGAGCACTCTAAAACGGCATTCGGAATATAACCGATGGGCATGTATTACCCGGGCCAATTCATATTCTTCGCAAGAAGTAGAGTCTGAATCAGAGACATCCGTCTCCAAGAATCCTCCATAACTGGGACACTGCCGCCTCCAGACACCAGTGAGGATTTCTCTGTCGCCACGCAGTAAGGAAAACGGAAATGGAGTCCACGCAAAAGAGCGCCTGACCAAAAAGGCTGCGTCACTAGACACAGGCCGTTATGTTCCAAAATAGCGATGAGCCGAAGCAACACTACACAGTAGCAGACAGAATCGCATAACAAACATGATTGATTATAAACCCCCGTTCAACAATCCCCCCTCAGGAGATATTAACCCTTGATTCCTAGATAAAAAACGAGCCTCACTGAGACCCTATGTTAAAGTTATCCCCAAAAGGTTGTAGCCCCTCTCGGATAAACATTGAAATTACAATACATCCATGATGAAAGTAAAATGAAACAATCTTACCGGAATCTACGCCATGGAACAGGAACACGGCCCTTCAAGTGTGACAGATAGTAGCGTTGCTTCTGCCATAGACTTGAGAGAAAAAAAGCAAGCAGTGAAACTTGTCAACGCTAATTGCTTGTTGAGCTGTTAATATGAGTTGGGATGGTTTTGCAGAAAAACTCTCCCTGCATCTCCGGACTCTAACTTTCATCCATGCTCTTACTGAGTGGCTGACAGGACTACTTAAAACTCCAGTCCCATGCCGAAGAGTACTACCCTCCATAAGAGGCTATAGAAAACTTCTGACACTTCTCTGCCAACCTCCTGGAACGAAAGGCAAAGAATGACTGGGGGATGAGGGAAGTGGGAAGAGTATTTAAGCCTTTGGCTGGGGTGCCTCCTCCTGGTGGCCAGGTTCTTATTTCCCAAAAGTAATGAATGCAGCTGTGGACTCGTTCCATTTATGAAGAAAATGGTGACATTTATATTTTATGGAAATAAGTCAAAATTTGAAAATCAGTTTCAGCACCTTAGGTGAAAAATAGTTGTTATAATAAAGATTGAAAAAATCAATAATAAACATTAAACTGCTGTGCAGAGCTACAAAATAGTAACTACTGTACTCACTATATTATAACATTTCATTCTGTTCCTGCAGCTCTTTACAAATCAGTTCTCTTAATTTAATAGCTTAAAGGTGCCAGATACTGAAGTTTCGCCTCACTGTACTGGGCACCGCCATCTTGAAGCTCACTCACAGATCAGTAACATTGCCCTTTCTTTTTTACAGCTCTATAATCTGCTTCAGGATAGTGTGAATGATGCATCATGAGACCCTTACATTTTTTATGCAGATTTATATTTTAAACAAAATATATTTCTAAAAAAGCTCTAAACAATAACATAGAGCAAAGCAGCCACAGCAAAAATGTACAGCGCTTGCTTTGTATCATGCACCCTAACCTAAAGCACATATTTTATTTCTTTATGTTCTTTATAGGTCAGCTGCAATATATGGGCTTGGGTAATTTATAGCACATATTGTGATCACATACTGAACCTTATGGAAGGACCAAAATATAAAACCAACTATATATAGTTAGACAAAATTAAACTCATGATTCATATAGGGCATGTAATTTTAAACAACTTTCCAATTTACTTTTATCATCAAATTTGCTTTCTTCTCTTGGTATTCTTAGATGAAAGCTAAACCTAAGTAGGCTCATGTGCTCATTTCTAAGCCCTTGAAGGCCGCCTCTTATCACAGCTAGAGGGTGTTCGTTTATGAATGTGTCATATAGATAACATTGTGATCACGCCCATGGAGTTACTTATGAGAGGGCATTGATTGGCTAAAATGCAAGTCCGTCAAAAGAACTGATATAAGGGGACAGTCTACAGAGGCTTAGATACAAGGTAATCACAGAGGTAAAAAGTGTATTAATATAACTGTGTTGGTTTTGCAAAACTGGGGAATGAGTAATAAGGGGATTATCTATCTTTTTAAACAATACAAATTCTGGCATTCAAGTATAAAGGTATTAAGAATAAATTTAAAAAAAGCCATACTCCTGTGCATCTCCAAATAAGGATACAGTTGGGAGAAGCAATCATAAAAAATGCAACATATATACACTAATAACCAAACACCTACTTGAAAAAAAATGAGCAAAATGAAATTGGGAGGGGAATATATATATATACTGCTGCCTTTCTAATTCCTGTTAAATTCCTCTCAGTCAGGGTTGAAATCTAACCTTTGGTTTTTGTATTTTTTGTTGTTTTTTAAATAAAAAAAAGCATACCCAGGTATGCTCAGAAGCAGCAATGCAATACTGGGAGCTAGCTGTTTGTTGGTGGCTACACACATATACCTCTTGCCATGGACTCTCACAATGTTTTCAGATAATTCCCTGTAGTGCATTGCTGCTCCTTCAACAAAAGGATATCAAGATAATGAAGCAAATAGAGTGAATCATGAAAGTTTAATTTTGACTTTGCTGTCCCTTTAATGAATCAGAAGCAGGTGACTTTTGTATTAGAATGTCCTTTTAAGTTTCCATGGTTACATATAATGCACACACAGCAGGACCTTTTACATCGCTCTGCCTCAAATGAAAATAAAAGCACACAACCCCCATGCTTTAAAGGAACATTGAAACACTAAATACACTTAGAAGCATAATATTGAGGTTATCCTGTGCCTGCCTCTAGTAATGGAATCTATCTTTCACTACATTCCAGTGCTAAAGTGTTTGCACTTGTGCAGTAACTCTAATTCAGATCCCTGCAGTGTTACCTAGGTTCCAAAACGGCAGCACCTATGATTAAAGGGACAGTCTACTCCACAATTATTTTCTTTAAAAAGATAATCTCTTTATTACCCATTCCCCAGGTTTGCATAACTAACACAGTTATATTAATTTGTTTTTACCTCTGTGATTACCTTGTATCCAAACCTCTGCACACTGCCCCCTTATTTCAGTTCTTTTGACAGACTTGTATTTTAACCAGTCACTGCTGACTTGTAAATAACTCCACCCTAAACATGCAGAATCCTCAGCACCATTAATTAATTCATATAATGTTTAATGAAGCATCTTATACAGGTACAGCAACAAAAAACCAAGCTTGTTTTTGTTGCTGTACCTGTATATGTTGCTTCATTAAACCTTATATGAATTAACTAATGGTGCTAAGGATTCTGCATATTTATGGTTGAGGGGAAGGCAGTCAACCCTGTTCCTCGTGCATCATTTTCAAGAAAGGTACTGTATACAAAGTGCATGGATTACGTTAATAACTCCACTGGAGTGAGCACAAATTTATCTATATGGCACATCAACTAGCTCTGTCTAGCTGTGAAAATCTGTAAAAATTACTGAGATAAGAGACAACCTTCAAAAGCTTAGAAACATAAATTATGCTTACCTGATAATTTCCTTTTCTTCTGATGGAATGAGTCCCCAGCTGCATTCATTACTTTTGGGAAATAAGAACCTGGCCACCAGGAGGCGGAAAAGACAACCCAGCCAAAGGCTTAAATACTCCTCCCACTCCCCTCATCCCCCAGTCATTCTGCCGAGGAACAAGGAACAGTAGAAGAGATATCAAGGTGAAAGATGCCAGAAGAATATAAGGACGCCCCACATAAAATTACGGGTGGGGAGCTGTGGACTCTTTCCATCAGAAGAAAAGGAAATTATCAGGTAAGCATAATTTATGTTTTTCTTCTTAAATGGAAAGAGTCCACCGCTGCATTCATTACTTTTGGGAAAATACCCAAGCTATAGAGGACACTGAATGCCAAGATGGGAGGGTACATAGGCGGCCCATACTGAGGGCACCAAGCCTGAACCTCTACCCAAGAAAAAAAAACGCTTAGTCTGAAGCCGAGAAAATTTGAAAAGGAAAAAGCCCCAATGACACTAACTCGCAGTTAGTCCAGAAGCCAAACTAGAGACCGCAAATGGGCTCAACTGAGCCAACAGTCCTCCAGGAGACACCGTCCCCCAACAAACAGTCCTCTACCGCTCATCTCCACAAATAAAGGATACACCAGCCGAAACCCCCAAAGGAACAAGGCAAGAGAGAACCAAGGAAACCGAAAGGTCCCCTAAAACAAAAAAGAACACCTCCACGAGTATATATGAGAGTTATGTTCTATCCCTTATTCAGAGACTTTGATTACTCCATACAGGTGTGCTCCATTAATTAATTAAGAAAGACAACCCACTGAAGGGAGGTAAAATGTTTGTTAGTAAGGTATATAAGGCAGAGGTAGGTAGGTAGAGTTTTTTTATGCCTGATGAAACGGTCTGCAAACCGAGAAACTCGTTGCAACAATTGGGGCAACATTGGACACCCTATTATCCACTTTTTAATAGCAACTATTGTGTTTATTTTTACTTTTTGTTTTTAATAAATTTGGATATTTTATACACCGAGTGGACTTCTTCTACCTACCACCTGCCTTTACCGGTACATAAGAGATCAGCTTGCCACCTGAGCCAGCACATTGGGATTACTATATCCTCTGTTCCACTACTATTAAGATACCATCTGTTTGGGTGAGCTGCCACACCTGCCTAAATCTGCAGCCGGCTTCTACAAGCACATTGGTGTGCTCCAGGAATATGTGAGTACCCTCTATACTAAGAAATCATCATTGGTTTTACCATAAATAGTCTGCACATGTGGTGCCTGTATCTTGTGTCTCCACTGTAGTACCAGCATTTAACGCTAAGAGCGCTGTTGGACGGGTGAGCTGTCACACCTTTTTAATTCTGCAGCCTGCCCCTACTAGCACATAAGTGTGCTTCTGGAGTATGTGAGTACTAATTTGGCTTGATTTGTTTTATTTTGTGTTTTGCACTGACAATACTACACATGAGGCGCCCCTCTATTTCTCTTCAGTTCAACTCACAGAGGCCTAAAAGGGGGCCAAACAAGGAAAGGAGGCCACGCTTATACCAGGCGAAACCCGGGATAAGACCAGGCACAGAGATAGAACAGACGTCTCTTCAACATCCTGCAAGTACGGATTGCAACTGAAAAGGCAAAGTCCTCTCAGTGTCAAGAATAGCAGGGCATTCGACCATGAAAAAGTGTGTAATGCACCCAGGAGAGAACCTCAAGATTGAAAACACAGAGTCCATAACACAACGACATAGAGGATACTTGCGAGGAAGAAGAAGCAGTCAAGCAAAAAACAGACTCTCAAAAACAACCCCCAGACAGAGGGCACGCTCCAGGCAACCTAAGTCACCGGACCTGCACACAGGACCCTAAAAAGGGGAACACAAACCTCAATCGAGGCCCCCCAAGAAGGAGAGTATACCTTCAGAACCCGAAGGAAGAGTAAACTCTCTTCTGAAATAAATGGAGCCAGTTAAAGGAAAATCTATACCCTAGCAGACTAAGCTAACAGAATAGACTCAACAAAGCTCACACATCCAGAGGAGACAGTGACCGAACGCAGCTCCACAGACCGCTCGGCCATCCTGACCTGCAGACCCACAGCCAGCGGGACCAACCCAGCCTCAGGGATCCAAAATGGGAACAAAATAATCCCGAAACAGGTACAGGAATGAGCGTAAGGATAGCACAGCCATCCCCACAGAGTACAAAGTACAAGCTGACTCTGAAAACAGGCAACAAGGACATAGACCTAAGGATTTATCAAAATAAAGGCCCAAAAAGTCTGCTTGGAGCCAGCAAGAGCCCCGGGGGAACCAATCCGACCTTTCTGCCTCCCACCCACGAGAAGACCCAAGCAAGGACTCTATTTCCATAAGGAGGAGAATATCCCCTAAGAAAAGGGATGATGCCGGAAGAGCAACAACTGTCCTCAATGTCTGAAGGCACCGCGAATGGGAAGAGAAATTCCCAACACAGATGTCCTAGAAAAGGACCCCCCTACAAGTAGCTTGCCAAGCAGAGGCCCAGCCAACCCATTCGCCTGCAGAGCAGGGAATCCATGGGAACACTGGCAAGCTAACCAGGGGAATTCAACCCAAAGGCGCACAAGAAATTGGACATCCAACGCCAGCAGCTGGGTATGAACCAACCACCCTTAAGGCTCAAGCAACACGGCTAACCACCATAGGACAAGGGTCACTCTGTGACAAAGAGTAAAAAATACTCCAAAATATCCATAAAATCCAGATAGAGAGAGAACTCAAAAGCCCCGACCAAAGGGAAGGAACCAGCCCCTAGCTAAAGTCCAACGCTCCAAGAAGCAAGGCTAGAAGTCGTAAGAAAGATACTTCTCAGAGCCTCAGGACGACCAAGGGATACCACAAGGTCAAAAAAATCCTACTAAACAGGGCTAGTCTCCCTAACACCTCCGCACAAGCACATGACAAGGAAGAGAAGGCACAAAGCCTACCCAGCTCCGGAGAACCCCGAGCTAAACAAAAATCCTCACAGGGGAACAACCATCACCTGAAACACAGATCCCTAAAAGGAGATACACTCAACCGGAGGCAATGGAAGAAGACCCAAAAGCCTCTTATAACTCAGTCTAGATACACTAGAAACAGCTTACGCGTACACCTGCAAGGTGTTAAGAGCTGCAACAGATTTCAAACTGCAAACCTTACGCATGCTAGACAGCTATCCCGTACATAGGATTCAAATTTTGGGGCATAAAAAAAGCTAATAAACAATAGAGGGGGAGACATGGAGCAAACTCTATTATTAAGAGAAGCAGAACAAATCTTTAATTTTAACACACTGACGACCCCCAAATGGTCTGAATGCAGAATTAGACCTTAACCCATTCATTTGAAGTTAAATCTGAACAGATTAGGGTTACACAGTCTATAATTATTATATGGAACAGAATAATATAGAGCCAATTATAGTCTATATATAGTCGTAATTAAATTCAAACAGATCAGGGTCACACATCTGCACAGATCAGGGTTTCATATCTGTAGAAATATTGTTATGAGTTAGAAACACTGAACAGACCCATATAGTAACAGAGAGTTGAATTAGAATATGGAACATATACTATCCCCCCAAATATTGAGATTAGATTTTTTTTTTGCTATATACCTAAAAAAAAGGTTTTTATTAATAGATGGAGAAACACTAAATTTTTAAGAACAATTGGAGGAAACACTAAGTGATCCTTGTATCCCAGAAATAAACACATTGCACATACACGTTGAATCACAAGTTTTTTATTAAGAGGATTAAGCAAATGGCACAACAGCAATTCACTGATAGACCTATATACATATAGTTTACTCACAATTGTGACACACAAACACCCCCCAGAGGGTTTTGAAAATGACAATTTGATAAACTTCATTTAACATTATTATACATAGTCATCCATCCCCACAGCTTCTTTAGCGCTCCCCACCATTTTGAGTGACTAGCTATCCCGTACAAGTTATTGGATAAAGCCCAAAGGGACAAATCCAGAGGCCTAGAAATAAGGCCAAACCGCTCAATAGGCAGTAAGGGGGCATTAAGCCCTCACCCTCTACCACATGGGGAGGAAAACGCTAAGTTCTGATGAAATCAGATGTCAGAAGTGACCCAGCGGAAAAACTCCCCTGCCCGGCTCATTCATAATGGAAGGGCTATAAGGACTGAAACAATCATTCCCACCTCACGGACCCATAGGTCCTGTTGAATGCTTAGCTTAACAGAAAACAAATAATTGATAACCCTGAGCACTCGGCGCTTCTACCGAACCAGCCGAGCAGAACTGCGCCACATGTCTGAACAGACACAAGACTGAACGAACTCGACAGGACCAGCCTGCACTCTAGGGTCCCAACCGCAAGCTGCGTAAATTCTCCCTCGTAGGGGAAAAAACAGAAAACAGACATTTGTAACAGAGGACTAAACAGTCCAACAAGTTCCAAAGAATAAAGAATAGCAACCCCCAAAGGTTCCAGAAGGGAACAAAAACAAATAAAAGACATCCCATCGGATATAAATAAAATATAAGGCAACCCGAGGGTTAATGCCCAAAAATACACAGGCCGACCCACAGGACCAGCCAAACTGAGCCCTCTCACAAAACTGGGAAAGATCTCAAAACAAATGATAATCAGGAGATCACTTCATCCCCACATGTCTAATGGAGGTGCACCATTCAAATTATCAGACTGAAAATCCCTGTATCTGGTAACGATAGGGTCATTCAATAACTGAATAACATGTCTGAGGCAACATGCGAAGGCGCAAAATCCTGTAACGGAAAGCACAACACTCAGGGACAGATACCCCCGCGGGGAACTGTAGAGGCCCTCCCCAAGGCAGAAGGCCCGGGACAATAGGGCACGAGCACATTCTCAAAGAAACGTCTGGACTCTGCAGACGAACAATCGCCAACATTATGTGAAAGCGAAAACGTGCTGCAACCTCCGGGGGAAACATGCCACCCATGGAGGAAACATAAACCGAGTTACCCGCATGTGCAGAAGTATGATTTGGTAGGGAACTCGCCTCTTGGAGGACAGGACCCCCAGAGGCGGATGGCTCAGCAGTCCCTTGATTCCCCAAGCCCGAGGAACCAGGCACTGTGAAATGGCATACAGAACAAAACTGGTTGACATGTGTCAACGAGGCCACTCTGGATTCATCACCGGACAAAGAATCTGAAATAAAAAATAGAGAATCCTCTGTAACTGAATCTGAAATTAACACAGTCTCAGCATCAGAATCCTCCATAACTGGGTAGGGCGATATTTAAATATGGACTAGAAGTAGTAAAAACTAAAATGGCACCTGACACCCCCAATGGCTGGGGCTCTCATCACCACTCCTATGACCAAACCCCTGCGGACTAGAAATCTTTCCTTCGCCACATGGTCGGGAGATTCGGTAATGGAAAAACGGAACATAGCAACGCCCGAACAGAAGGTGAACCGTACAGTCCAAAACCAGCGTGCCCAACCAAAAGGCTGCGTCACGTCCAAAGGGCCTCAAGTTCCTAACGAGCCCAGTAAACAGTTGCACATAAGCAGGTTGAATCACATAACAAACATGATTATAAACCCCCCTCAGAAGATATTAACCCTCGATTGCAAGATACTAAGAGGAGACTCACTGAGACCCTATTATGTATAAGTTAGACCCGCAAGGTGGGTAGGTAGCCTCTTGGGAAACATTTGCATTACAGTACATTGCAAATAAAAGTAAAATGAAACGATCTTACCGTAATCTACGCCGTGGAACAGGAACACGGCCCTTCAAGTGTGACAGATAGTAGCATCGCCTCTCATGGATTTGAGAGAAGAAAGGCAGGCAGCGAAGCGAAGTTAGACAACGCTGACTGCGAGCTGTTAATATGAGTCGGATGGGTTTCACAGAAAGAAACTCCCTACATCTCCGGCCTCTAACTTTCATCCAGCCCTCACGAGAGAGACTGACAGGACTACTTAAAACTTCTGTCCCATGCAAAGAGTACTACCTCCATAAAAAACAAAAACAAAAATTAAAAAATTCTGACACTTCTCTGCCATCCTCCTGGGACGAAAGGCAAAGAATGGACTGGGGGATGAGGGGAGTGGGAGGAGGTATTTAAGCCTTTGACGTGGGTTGTCTTTGCCTCTTCCTGGTGGCCAGGTTCTTATTCCCAAAAGTAATGAATGGCAGCTGTGAACTCTTTCCATTTAAGAAGAAAAACTAGTATATGAGCCTACCTAGGTTTAGCTTTCAACAAAGAATAACAAGGGAACAAAGCAAATTTGAGGACAAAAGGAAATTGGAAAGTTGTTAAACTTAATGATTCATATAGGGCATGCAATTTTAAATTTAGACTTGAATGTCTCTTTAGAACAATAGCAACTTCACTTCCGTGATACATGTACTGTACATGACCAGGAGACCTCAGGTCACCATTATTACTGTTTGAACCTACTGCCGCTCTCAAAATTATTTATTCTTCTACAGGGGTCTGTGTGGGATTTCCTATAAATAAACCTTTGTACAGGAGTTAAATACCTGAATGTCATACCCACCCTTCTTCTCATATTCCTCATTTGTTCTCACTACTAGGTCTTTACTTCTGCACCAAGTTCAGTTAGTATATACTCGATAATCATTTATGTATTTCAGTGTTCAGTTGAAAACACCACCACATCAGATTAACATAATTAAAAGAATAATTGTAATAGTTTATTTACATTTTGATTGAGCTAAAATAAATAGCATACGTCTTTCGTTTGGTGCGGACAACTTCCACAGGGCTCACTGCAAGTCGTTTTATTTTTAGATTTATCCTTTCCGTCAAACCAATCATGCTGCAAAGAAAGCAAGATCATAAAGTAGTTTTGAATTAAAGTTTAAAAAGTCCTGAGTCACTGGGTGCAGTTACTGCAAGAACGTGTAGTCTTTTTTTTTTTTTTTTTAATAAGGATATATATATATATATATATATATATATAATATATATAATTATATATACTCTCTCTCCTCCTGTAAGGTAAATCCGACCACCTGGGTCAGACAGCCTGGGTGCTAGCATGAACAAGTATAGCTCTGTAAACTGTAAGCACCTCACAGGACTTCTCTTTAGTGGGTCATTTACGTTTCGGGGTTCACACAGATCGCTTCATCAGAATGCCCCGAAACGTAAATAAACACTTTTTGTTTGACCCACTAATATGATTGACAGGCATATGTTGCACAGGGGGTGATGGTATAGGAAGTCTTTTTAACAATTCTATTTAAAGATGAGAATGAACTGTCTCAAATATTGGATGACTGGCAACTGTAGCTCAAGAACCATAAGCAGCTGGTGTCATACGCGATACTGATAATCCTAACTGTCTCACCCAAGAGAACTAACCCCAAAAAGGGGTTTAACCACATAGGTAAACACACAGCTTAAATCAGTAATGCAAAACATACTCTATGGGGCAATTGCATGCAAAGTAACGTACTAATAATGAGTGATTATTGCTTGCTGATTGCTACAAAGAATGGTGTATTACTTATGTCTTCAGAATACCACAGGCAAGCCAATACACAAACATGCATCAGACCAAGTTTCCTTCTGTATAAAAATGCATATATGAACTTAAAGGACAACTCAATGCAGTAGAATTAAATAATTAACAATTACGTAATAAAAAGACAATGCAATGACACTTACTCTGAATTTCAAATAAGTAGATTTCTTTTCTGACAAATTTATTTTTTCTCCCATCAGCCAATCACAGACTAGTATACGTATACAATGTGGGTTTGTGCACATGCTCAGTAGGATCTTGTTCCCCAGAAAGTGTGGAATAGTAAAAAGACAGTGCAATATTTGATAATGGAGAGTAAATTGGAAAGTGTCTTAAAATTGCATGTTCTGGTCTGAATCATAAACTTTTATTATTTTTAACCTTGAGAGTCCCTTTAAGACGTTACAGTCCAAGAAAAAGGTCAAATATTCACGGTTATGAAAAAAAATCTGGGAATGTTTAGTCTTTCACACACAAACGTAATCTACAGCACCAAATAATCACAATCATGGGCCACATTTCAACAACTTTTAAAGAGACGCGATATTCAAAATCACACTCATGTTTCAGATACAAGGTACAATAAATAAACAAAATTGAATAAACTACTAGAATCAAAATATCCACGTTTGCTGGTGGTCTCCAGTATTTGCAACATGTGTATAACAAATGTTATACATTATGCTGAAGACACTGCACAAAACTGATCCTTCTTCAGGATGCTCTCATGAAAAAGGAGCGAAATTTGAACAAAAAGGAAAGCCATAAATCATAAAGCTCTTTAAGTGCATAGCCTGTCTGAATCTTGTAAGTTTAAAAGGTCTAGTCAAAATTATTAAACTTTCATGAATCAGATAGGGAATGTAATTGTAAACAACTTTCCAATTTAATTTTAATATTAAATTTGCTTTGTTCTCCTTGTATTCCTTGTTGAAGCTAAACCTAGGTAGGCTCAATATGCTTCTTTCTAAGCCCCTGAAGGTCACCTCTTATCTCAGTGCACTGACCGTTTTTCACAGACAGCGCTAGTTCATATGTGCCATATAGATAACACTGTGCTCATTCCTGTGGAGTTATTTGAGTTAGCACTGACTGGCTTAAATGCAAGTCTGTCAAAAGAACTGAGATAAGGGGGGCAGTCTGCAACAGCTTAGATACAAGGTAATCACAGAGGTAAAAATTGTTATTAATAGAACACCGTTGGATATGCAAAACTGGGGAATGGGTTATAAAGGGATTATCTATCCTTTTTAAACAATTAAAATTCTGGGGTAGACTGGCCCTTTAAGTTTGATTTCTGTGTGCTTTAACTGCAAAAACAAGCTCCTTACATTCTGAGAACAGTGCTTCTTGCAGAGTCAGAGCTGTGAGTTTTTACCAGTGCCAGTCCAAACCATCCTTAGAATAAAAAAAGGGGGGGGGTGTGCATGACAACTCACAGGGTGTTGACTTGATAGTGGACATATAAAAGTAAACCGGTCACAGGATCTGGAACCTAAATTTGTAATCATCATAACACATGTGGAGAAGGAATCCACAAACACAATCTCGCTTAGATCTGAGATTAGTGCCAAGAGCATTATTAGAGGTGGATCAAAGTTTTGTTTAAAAAAAACTACAACAAAAAACACTAAGGCTAAGTGAGCTTTTTAAACTCACTTTGTATTAAAAAGTTTATAAAGTCCCAACATACTGCTGACTTTCATGTCCTGTAATACATCTATTAATGCTAATAATATAATAGGCAGATATATTATTCTCCTTAATGGACAAGGTTTTTTGGTGCATCCCAAAACTTTTCATCTGCACCGGTGTGATTGTTACTGTGGGCCTGTATATGGCGCAGAAAAAAGAAAAAAAAAAACAGAATTTATGCTTACCTGATAAATTTCTCCCTACGGTGTGTCCGTCCACGGCTTCATCCTTACTTGTGGGATATTCTCCCTACAGGAAATGGCAAAGAGAGCACACAGCAAGAGCTGTCCATATAGTCCCCCCTCTGGCTCCGCCCCCCAGTCATTCGACCGGACGGTTAGGAGAAAAAGGAGAAACCATAGGGTGCCGTGGTGACTGTAGTGTATGGAATAAAAATGTTCAAACCTGACTAAAAGCCAGGGCGGGCCGTGGGACCGGACACACCGTAGGATAAAGAAATTTATCAGGTAAGCATAAATTCTGTTTTCTCCTACATTGGTGTGTCCGGTCCACGGCTTCATCCTTACTTGTGGGAATCAATACCAAAGCTTTAGGACACGGATGAAGGGAGGGAACAAGTCAGGTTACCTAAACGGAAGGCACCACGGCTTGCAAAACCTTTCTCCCAAAAATAGCCTCCGAAGAAGCATAAGTATCGAAATTGTAAAATTTGGCAAAAGTATGCAGAGAAGACCAAGTCGCTGCCTTACAGATCTGATCAACAGAAGCCTCGTTCTTGAAGGCCCATGTGGAAGCCACAGCTCTAGTAGAGTGAGCTGTAATTCGTTCAGGAGGCTGCCGTCCGGCAGTCTCATAAGCCAATCGGATGATGCCTTTTCAGCCAAAAAGAAAGAGAGGTAGCAGTAGCTTTCTGCCCTCTCCTCTTACCAGAATAAACGACAAACAAAGATGAAGTCAGTCTGAAATCCTTTGTTGCTTCTAAATAGAATTTAAAGTCACGGACCACATCTAGGGTTGTGTAACAAACGTTCCTTCTTTGAACTGGATTCGGACATAGGGAAGAAACAACTATTTCCTGGTTAATATTCCTGTTGGAAACTACTTTTGGAAGAAAACCAGGTTTGGTACGTAAAACTACCTTTATCTGCATGAAATACCAGATAGGGAGAAGTACACTGGCAAAGCAGATAATTCAGAAACTCTTCTAGCAGAAGAAATAGCAACTAAAAACAGAACTTTCCAAGATAGTAACTTAATATCTATGGAATGCAAAGGTTCAAACGGAACCCCTTGAAGAACTGAAAGAACTAAGTTTAAACTCCATGGAGGAGTCATAGGTCTGTAAACAGGCTTGATTCGGACCAAAGCCTGTACAAAACGCGTGTACATCTGGCAACGGCGGCCAGACAGAGCAGGATATCTGTCCCTTTAGAGAACTAGCTGACAGACCTTTCTCCAAACCCTCTTGGAGAAAGGAAAGAATCCTAGGGAATTTTTGATTTACTCCAAGAAAAACCCTTGGATCGCACCAGACGGATATATTTCGCCATATCTTATGGGTAATCTTCCTAGTCACACAGGCTTTCTGCTTGAACCAGAGTATCTATAACTGAATCTGAAAACCCACGCTTAGAATTCAAGCGTTCAATTTCCAAGCAGTCAGTTGCAGAGAGACTGAGATTTGGATGTTCGAATGGACCTTGTACTAGAAGATCCTGTCTCAAAGGGTAGCTTCCATGGTGGAGGCCGATGACATATTCAACAGGTCTGCATACCAAGTCCTGCGTGGCCACGCAGGAGCTAGTAGGATCACCGAGGCCTTCTCCTGTTTGATCCTGGCTACCAGCCTGGGGAAGGAGAGGGAACGGTGGGAAACACATAAGCTAGATTGAACGACCAAGGCGCCACTAATGCATCCACTAGTTTCTCCCTGGGATCCCTGGATCTGGACCCGTATCGAGGGAACTTTGAAGTTCTGACGAGACGCCATCAGATCCATATCTGGAGTGCCCCATAGTTGAGTTAACTGGGCATAGAGACCTCCGGGTGGAGTTCCCCCTCCCCCGATGGAAAGTCTGACGACTCAAATAAATCCGCCCTCCCAGTTGACTACCCCTGGGATGTGGGATTGCAGATAGATGGCAGGAGTGATTCCTCCGCCCATTTGATGATCTTGGATACCTCTGTCATCTGCCAAGGAACTCTTTGTTCCCCCCCTGATGATTGATGTACGCTACAGTCGCATGTTGGTCCGACTGAAATCTTATGAATCTGGCCTTCGCTAGGTAGGCCAGGCCAGGGAGCGCATTTAATATCGCTCTCAGTTCCAAATGTTTATCGGGAGAAGGGACTCTTCCCGAGACCATAGACCCTGAGCTTTCAGGGAGTCCCAGACCGCGCCCCAGCCTAAGAGCTGGCGTCGGTCGTGACGATGACCCACTCTGGGTCTGCGGAAACTCATTCCCTGAGACAGGTGATCCAGAGTCAACCACCAGCGGAGTGGGTCTCTGGTTACCTGGTCTAACTGGAATCTGGGGAGACAAGTCTGCATAATCCCCATTCCACTGTTTGAGCATGCACAGTTTGCAATGGTCTTAGATGAATTCGAGCAAAAGGAACCACGTCCATTGCTGCAACCATTATCCTATTACCCTCATGCACTGAGCTATGGGAAGGCTGAGGAATAGATTGAAGAACTTGACAAGCCTTTAGAAGTTTTTATTTTCTGACCTCTGCCAGAAAAATCTTCATTTCTACAGAATCTATTATTGTTCCCAGAAAGGGAACCCTTGTAGACGGGGACAGTGAACTCTTTTCTACGTTCACCTTCCACCCGTGAGACCTGAGAAAGGCTAATACAATGTCTATATGAGCCCTTGATCTGGAAAGGGATGACGCTTGATTAGGATGTCAAGTAAGGTGCCACCGCAATGCCCCTCGTCTTAGAACCTGCTAGTATGGACCCTAGCACCTTTGTGAAAATTCTGGAGCAGTGGCTAAACCGAACGGAAGAGCCACGAACTGGTAATGTTTTGTCCAGAAAGGCGAACCTTAGGAACTGATGATATCTTTGTGATAGGAATATGTAGGTTGCATCCTTTAAGTCCACAGTAGTCATGTATTGACCCTCCTGGATTGTTGGTAAAATCGTTCGAATGGTTTCCATTTTGAATGAGGGAACTCTGAGGAATTTGTTTAGAATTTTTAAATCCAGAATTGGCCTGAAAGTTCCCTCTTTTTTGGGAACTACAAACAGGTTTGAGTAAAACCCCAGACCTTGTTCCGCTGTTGGAACTGGGTGTATCACTCCCATCTTTAATAGGTCTCCTACGCAATGTAAGAATGCTGTCTCTTTATCTGGTCTGAAGATAAGCGAGACATGTGGAACCTTCCCCTTGGAGGAAGTTCCTTGAACTCTAGAAGATACCCCTGAGGAGACTATTTCTAGTGCCCAGGGATCCGGAACATCTCTTGCCCAAGCTGAGCAAAGAGAGAAAGTCTGCCCTCTAATAGATCCGGTCCCGTATCGGGGCTACCTCCTTCATGCTGTCTTGGTAGCAGCAGCAGGCTTCTTGGCCTTTTTACTCTTGTTCCAGCCTTGCATTGGCTTCCATGCGGTTTAGGGCTAGGAAGCATTACCTCTTGTCTAGAGGCTGCAGAGTTAGGAGACGAGTCCGTTCCTGAAATTGTGAAAGGAACATAAAATAGATTTGTTCTTAGCCTTGGAAAGGCCTATCCTGTGGGAGGGCATGGGCCCTTTCCCCCAGTGATGTCTGAAATAATCTCCTTCAATTCTGGCCCAAAAAGGTCTTACACTTGAAAGGAATATTAAGCAGTTTTGTCTTGGACGACACATTCCGCCGACCAAGATTTAGACCAAAGCGCTCTGCCGCCACTATAGGAAAACCTGAATTTTTCGCCGCTAATTTAGCCTGTTGAAAAGCGCATCTAAAATAAAGGAATTAGCCAACTTAGTGCGTGAATTCTGTCCATGACTTCCCTCATATGGAGTCCTCCTTATGGAGCGAATTTTCTAGTTCCTCGAACCAAAAAGACGCCGCGTGGTGACAGGAATAATGCACGAAATTGGTTGGAGAAGGAAACGCTTGCTGAACAAATATCTTTTTAAGCAATCCTTCCAATTTTTTATCCATAGGATCTTTGAAAGCACAACTATCCTCAATGGGAATAGTGTGCCTTGGCCAACGTAGAAACTGCCCCCTCAACCTTAGGGACTGTTTGCCATGCGTCCCTTCTGGGGTCGACAATGGTGAACATTTTCTTAAATATAGGAGGTGGGACAAAAGGTATACCTGGCTTCTCCCACTCCTTGGTCACTATGTCCGCCACCCTCTTGGGTATCGAAAGGCATCAGCGGTGCACAGGGACCTCTAGGAATTTGTCCATTTTGCACAATTTCTCTGAATCACCAAAGAGATCACAATCATCAAGAGTAGTTAGGCACCTCCTTAAGCAGGGCGCGGAGATGTTCTAGACTTAAATTTAAATGCCACGATATCAGGTTCTGCCTGCTGATAAACTTTTCCTGAATCAGAATTTCTCCTTCAGACAGACCCTCCCTCACTGCCAATTCAGACTGGTGTGAGGGTATAACAGATAAATTATCGTCAGCGCCCACTAGGTTGCTCATTCCTCTGTATTTAAAACTGAGCAATCACGTCTTTCTGGGAAATGCTGGCAGTTTGGAATAAAGGATTTGCTATAGAATTATCCATTACTGCAGTTAATTGCTGCATAGTAACAAGCATTGGCACTCTAGATGTACTAGGTGTCGCCTGCGCGGGCAAGAACTGGTGTTGACGACAGAAGGAGAGGATGATGAACTATCCCCACCTACCTTCATTTGAAGAATCATCTTGGGCAACCTTATTAAATGGTGACAGTACTGGTCCTTACTTTGTTTGGACGCCATGGCACAATTTGAGACATAACATTTAAAAGGGGGAACCACCTTGGCCTCCATACACACAGAACATATGCTATCTGAAGGTATAGACATGTTAGACAGACTTTGGGCAGGCTATTAATGCAATAAAACCGTTTCTGTCTCTTTAAAATAATAAAAGGAGCACACTTTAATTCTGAATTTTTTAAAAACTATGAAGGAAATATCCGATCTTTACAAAATTTAGCACCCTAGTGTCTTAATGCTTCAAAGTATTGCAAACCAAATTTCAAGTCTCTAACCCCTTAAATGAGCAAACCGGAGCTAATTGTTCAATTTACCAGTTTTAAACCCACTACAGTCCCTGCACAAGCTTTGCTGCAGCTTTTACCTTCCTTGGGGTTATTCACCACAGAAATAAGCCTTCTTGAAATCATTTTATGGCCACAGGACCCACTCACATGAAGGCTGCATGCACTGCTTCCAAAAGTAACTGTGGCAACTGAGGTCGAAAATGAGGCCTCCTCCCTCTGCATACCAGAGTGAAGGGGCCTTCCTGACTAGATTAGGTGTCTAAACAACTGCCAGGCGGTAATAAAAACGTTCCCAAAGGTGTTTTCAAAGTCACAAAACACTCCAAAAGTCATATAAATAATATATAAATCAATCGATTTAGCCCACAATAGTGTCAGACCAGTATAGAGCCCATTTATAAGCCTTCATTCTGTTATGAGTCTAGAAAATGGCTTACCGATCCCATAAGGGAAAATGACAGTCTTCTAGGCATTACTAATGTCTTGTTAGAAAAGGAGACTAGTCATACCTGGAGCAGAAAAGTCTGCAAACTGTTTCCCCCCAACTGAAGTTCTCTGGTTTCAACAGTCTTGCGTGGGAACAGCAATGGATTTTAGTTACTGTTGCTAAAATCATACTCTTCTTTTAACATAACTCTTCATCAACTTTCTGTTGTAGAGTAACTAGTACAAACCGCACTATTTTAAAATAAACTCCTTGATAGAAGAAAATAAAACTACAACTAACACCACATACTCTTTAACCATACTCCCATGGAGATGCTACTTGTTCAGAGCAGGCAAAGAGAATGACTGGGGGGCGGAGCCAGAGGGGAACTATATGGGACAGCTCTTGCTGTGTGCGTCTTTTTGGCCATTCCTGTAGGGGAGGAGAATATCCCACAAGTAAGGATGAAGCCGTGGACCGGATCAACACCAATGTAGGAGAAAAAGAACGTGGTATCAGAGAAATCTGTGGGGTGGTTTAATGCACAAGCTAGAAGATATGCTTATTAAAGACAAAACAACTCGAGGTTTCAGCAACATTTAATTATGAAAATGGTGTAGTCATGTGCTGATAATCTGTTTTAAAACTGTGGTTTGTAATCGGCAGCATTTTTACTGCAGTTTCTTACTGACAAAAATAAAAAGCATTACTCTTTTTAGATTCCATTTATCTCATAAATATTGCAAAGTTACATATTATATAAGAGTTGCTTATTTAGTAAAAAGATTTTTAATCAATCTGTGACCCATTAAATAAAATTTGTTTGGTGCATTGCTTTTGAGTCTTATTCTCTTAATGGATACAAAGGGCTAAATTGAATGCAGGGTTTAGACAAAGCGGTTTAAATATTTTTGGAGCCAGACAGTGGTATTTGTATATAGATAAATGGGAGAATAACCTAAAATTCTAAGAGCCAGCGGGTAATATTCAAGGAGCCAGAGGCTCCTGGGTTTGTCAAGCTCTGCATGAAAAATCAACAAAGTACAGCATCTCCTGTGTAGTGCACATTGACAAGGCTGCTGTCCAACCTTAAAACTAAGTCAACACAGGCAGCACTTAAATAAAAGACCTTTATTCCGGTGGTTGTGTACCGAGTCAGTAAAGACTTGACTTACCTCATACAAGACAATGGCTGACTCTGAGTTGTGTGTTTGAATGCTGGCGCATGGGGCACTCACAGCATATGTGCGTATGCTGCTGAAACCGAAATCTCTTTTACTAGAAGCATAAATATATTCAAAAATGCATTTATTTTAATTTAAATGCACATTTTATCTTTGACTTTTCCATTCCTTTAATAATAATTCAGCTCAACCACAAGTAAAGCCCATATGTGAGTATCAAATGACACAAGAAAGGGAATCCTAAAACATAATTATGCTTACCTGATAATTTAATTTCCATCGTGGGGGAGGAGTCCACAGCTTCATTCATTAATTTTGGGAATAAAAAACCTGGCCACCAGGAGGAGGCAAAGAACACCCCAGCCAAAGGGCTTAAATACCTTCCCCCTCTCCCCCCCAGTCATTCTGCCGAGGGAACAAGGAACAGGAGGAGAAATATCAGGGGTATAAATGGTGCCGAGAAGATAAATTAAATTAGGTCCACCACCGGAGTTACGTGCAGGAGCCTTGACTCTCCTCCCCTTTAGATGGAAGAACATAAAATGATGCTTACCTGATAATTTCATTTCCATCGTGGGGAGGAGAGTCCACGGGCTCCCGCCATAACTCTGGTGGTGGACCTAAATTTAAAAGTATCTTCTGGCACCATTTATACCCTGATATTTCTCCTCCTGTTCCTGTTTCTCCCAAGAACAATCAAATTTTAGAAACTTTGTAAAGTGTGTAAGGAGGGACCAGTGTAGTCGCCTTACAAATCTGCTCCATAAAGGGCCTCATTCTTGAAGGTCCAAGACGAAGCCACAGCTCTAGTTGAATGAGGCCGTGATCCTTTGAGGAGGCTTATGTTCCTCTGTCTCACAGGCCAAGCATATCAAACTCCTCAACCAAAAAGACAAAGGAAGTGGAAGAGGCCCCCTGCCCCTTGCGCTTCCCGGAATACACCACAAAAAACAGAAATTTATGGTTTACCTGATAAATTACTTTCTCCAACGGTGTGGTCCGGTCCACGGCGTCATCCTTACTTGTGGGATATTCTCTTCCCCAACAGGAAATGGCAAAGAGCCCAGCAAAGCTGGTCACATGATCCCTCCTAGGCTCCGCCTACCCCGAGTCATTCGACCGACGTTAAGGAGGAATATTTGCATAGGAGAAACCATATGTACCGTGGTGACTGTAGTTAAAGAAAATAAATTATCAGACCTGATTAAAAAAACCAGGGGCGGGGGCCGTGACCGGACACAGCCGTTGGAGAAAGTAATTTATCAGGTAAACATAAATTCTGTTTTCTCTCCAACATAGGTGTGTCCGGTCCACGCGTCATCCTTACTTGTGGGGAACCAATACCAAAGCTTTAGGACACGGATGAAGGGGAGGGGAGCAAATCAGGTCACCTAAATGGAAGGCACCACTGCTTGCAAACCTTTCTCTCCCAAAAATAGCCTCAGAAGAAGCAAAAGGTATCAAACTTGTAAAATTTGGTAAAAGTGTGCAGTGAAGACCAAGTCGCGTGCCCTACATATCTGATCAACAGAAGGCCTCGTTCTTGAAGGGCCCATGTGGAAGCCACAGCCCTAGTGGAATGAGCTTGATTCTTTCGGGAGGCTGCCGTCCGGCAGTCTCGTAAGCCAGATCTGATGATGCTTTAATCCAAAAAGAGAGAGAGGTAGAAGTTGCTTTTTGACCTCTCCTTTTACCGGAATAAACAACAAACAAGGAAGATGTTTGTCTAAAATCCTTTGTAGCATCTAAATAGAATTTTAGAGCGCGAAACAACATCCAAATTGTGCAACAAGACGTTCCTTCCTTTGAAACTGTTTCGGACACAGGAGAAGGTACGATAATCTCCTGGTTAATGTTTTTGTTAGAAACAACTTTTGGAAGAAAAACCAGGGTTTAGTATCGTAAACCACCTTATCTGCATGGAACACCAGATAAGGAGGAGAACACAGCAGAGCAGATAATTCTGAAACTCTTCTAGCAGAAGAAATTGCAACTAAAAACAAAACTTTCCAAGATAATAACTTAATATCAACGAATGCAAGGGGTTCAAACGGAACCCCCTGAAGATCTGAAAGAACTAAATTGAGGACTCCAAGGAGGAGTCAAAGGTTTGTAAACAGGCTTAATTCTAACCAGAGCCTGAACAAAGGCTTGAACATTCTGGCACAGCGCCGAGCTTTTTGTGAAGTAACACAGACAAGGGCAGAAATCTGTCCCTTCAGGGAACTTGCAGATAATCCTTTTTCCAATCCTTCTTGAAGGAAGGATAGAATCCTAGGATCTTAACCTTGTCCAAGGGAATCCTTTAGATTCACACCAACAGATATATTTTTTTCCAAATTTTGTGGTAAATCCTTCTAGGTTACAGGCTTCTGGCCTGAACAAGAGTATCGATACAGAATCTGAGAACCCTCGCTCGATAGAGATCAAGCGTTCAATCTCCTAGCAGTCAGCTGGAGTGAAACCAGATTCGGATGTTCGAAACGGACCCTGAACAAGAAGGTCTCGTCTCAAAGGTAGCTTCCAAGGTGGAGCCGATGGACATATTCACCAGATCTGCATACCAAGTCCTGCGTGGCCACGCAGGAGCTATCAAGATCACCGACGCCCTCATCCTGATTGATCCTGGCTACCAGCCTGGGGATGAGAGGAAACGGCGGGAACACATAAGCTTAGTTTGAAGGTCCAAGGTGCTACTAGTGCATTCCACTAGAGCCGCCTTGGGATCCCTGGATCTGGAACCGTAGCAAGGAACTTTGAAGTTCTGACAGAGGCCATCAGATCCATGTCTGGGAATGCCCCACAGCTGAGTGACTTGGGCAAAGATTTCCGGATGGAGTTTCCCACTCCCCCGATGCAATGTCTGACGACTCCAGAAAATCCGCTTCCAATTTTCCACTCCTGGGATGTGGAATAGCAGGACAGGTTGGCAGGAGTTGAGACTCCGCCCATAGAATGATTTTGGTCACTTCTTCATCTCGCCAGGGAACTCCTTGTTCCCCCTGATGGTTGATGTACTCAACAGTTGTCATGTTGTCTGATTGAAACCGTATGAACTTGGCCCTCGCTAGCTGAGGCCAAGCCTTGAGAGCATTGAATATCGCTCTCAGTTCCAGAATATTTATCGGTAACAGAGATTCTTCCCAGAACAAAGACCCTGAGCTTTCAGGGATCCCCAGACCGCGCCCCAGCCCATCAGACTGGCGTCGGTCGTGACAATGACCCACTCTGGTCTGCGGAATGTCATCCCTCGTGACAGGTTGTCCGAGGGACAGGCCCCCAACGGAGTGAGTCTCTGGTCCTCTGATTTACTTGTATCTTCGAGACAAGTCTGTATAGTCCCCATTCCACTGACTGAGCATGCACAGTTGTAATGGTCTTAGATGATGGCGCAAAAGGAACTATTCCATTTCCGCTACCATCAACCCGATTACTTCCATGCACTGAGCTATGGAAGGAAGAGGAACGGAATGAAGTATCCGACAAGAGTCCTAGAAGTTTTGTTTTTCTGGCCTCTGTCAGAAAAATCCTCATTTCATAGGAGTCTATTATTGTTCCCAAGAAGGGAACCCTTGTTGACGGAGATAGAGAACTCTTTTCCACGTTCACTTTCCATCCGTGAGATCTGAGAAAGGCCAGGACAATGTCCGTGTGAGCCTTGCTTGAGGAAGGGACGACGCTTGAATCAGAATGTCGTCCAAGTAATGTACTAAACAGCGATGCCCCTTGGTCTTAGCACAGCTAGAAGGGACCCTAGTACCTTTGTGAAAATCCTTGAGCAGTGGCTAATCCTAAAGGAAGCGCCACGAACTGGTAATGTTTTGTCCAGGAATGCGAACCTCAGGAACCGATGATGTTCCTTGTGGATAGGAATATGTAGATACGCATGCTTTAAATCCACCGTGGTCATGAATTGACCTTCCTGGATGGAAAGGAAGAATAGTTCGAATGGTTTCCATCTTGACGATGGAACCTTGAGAAACTTGTTTAAGATCTTGAGATCTAAGATTGGTCTGAACGTTCCGCTCTTTTTGGGAACTATGAACAGAATTGAGTAAACCCCATCCCTTGTTCTCTTAATGGAACAGGATGAATCACTCCCATTTTTAACAGGTCTTCTACACAATGTAAGAATGCCTGTCTTTTATGTGGTCTGAAGACAACTGAGACCTGTGGAACCTCCCCCTTGGGGGAAGTCCCCTTAATTCCAGAAGATAACCTGGGAGACTAGTTTCTAGCGCCCAAGGGATCCAGAACATCTCTTGCCCAAGCCTGAGCGAAGAGAGAGAGTCTGCCCCCCACCAGATCCGGTCCCGATCGGGGGCCAACATTTCATGCTGTCTTGGTAGCAGTGGCAGGCTTCTTGGGCCTGCTTACCCTTGTTCCAGCCTTGCATTGGTCTCCAAGCTGGCTTGGCTTGAGAAGTAATTACCCTCTTGCTTAGAGGACGTAGCACTTCGGGCTGGTCCGTTTCTCTACGAAAGGGACGAAAATTAGGTTTATTTTTTGCCGTTGAAAAGGCCGATCCTGAGGAAGGGCGTGGCCCTTACCCCCAGTGATATCAGAGATAATCTCTTTTCAAGTCAGGGCCAAACAGCGTTTCCCCTTGAAAGGAATGTTAAGTAGCTTGTTCTTGGAAGACGCATCAGCCGACCAAGATTTCAACCAAAGCGCTCTGCGCGCCACAATAGCAAACCCAGAATTCTTAGCCGCTAACCTAGCCAATTGCAAGTGGCGTCTAGGGTGAAAGAATTAGCCAATTTGAGAGCATTGATTCTGTCCATAATCTCCTCATAAGGAGGAGAATCACTATCGACCACCGCCTTTTATCAGCTCATCGAACCAGAAACATGCGGCTGTAGCGACAGGGACAATGCATGAAATTGGTTGTAGGAAGGTAACTCCTGCTGAACAAACCTCTTTTTAAGCATAACCTTCTAATTTTTTATCCATAGGATCTTTGAAAGCACAACTATCCTCTATGGGTATAGTGGTGCGTTTGTTTTAAAGTGGAAACCGCTCCCCTCGACCTTGGGGACTGTCTGCCATAAGTCCTTTCTGGGGTCGACCATAGGAAACAATTTTTTAAATATGGGGGGGAGGGACGAAAGGAATACCGGGGGCCTATTCCCATTCTTTATTAACAATGTCCGCTAACCCGCTTGGGTATAGGAAAAGCTTCTGGGAGCCCCGGCACCTCTAGGAACTTGTCCATTTTACATAGTTTCTCTGGGATGACCAACTTGTCACAATCAGCCAGAGTGGATAATACCTCCTTAAGCAGAATGCGGAGATGTTCCAACTTAAATTTAAATGCAATCACATCAGGAGTCAGCTTGGTTGAGAAATGTTCCCTGAATCAGTAATTTCTCCCTCAGACAAAACCTCCCTGGCCCCATCAGACTGGGTTAGGGGCCCTTCAGAAATATTATCAGCGTCGTCATGCTCTTCAGTATCTAAAACAGAGCAGTCGCGCTTACGCTGATAAGTGTTCATTTTGGCTAAAATGTTTTTGACAGAATTATCCATTACAGCCGTTAATTGTTGCATAGTAAGGAGTATTGGCGCGCTAGATGTACTAGGGGCCTCCTGAGTGGGCAAGACTCGTGTAGACGAAGGAGGGAATGATGCAGTACCATGCTTACTCCCCTCACTTGAGGAATCATCTTGGGCATCATTGTCATTGTCACATAAATCACATTTATTTAAATGAATAGGAATTCTGGCTTCCCCACATTCAGAACACAGTCTATCTGGTAGTTCAGACATGTTAAACAGGCATAAACTTGATAACAAAGTACAAAAAACGTTTTAAAATAAAACCGTTACTGTCACTTTAAATTTTAAACTGAACACACTTTATTACTGCAATTGCGAAAAAACATGAAGGAATTGTTCAAAATTCGACCAATTTTCACCACAGTGTCTTAAAGCCTTAAAAGTATTGCACACCAAATTTGGGAAGCTTTAACCCTTAAAATAACGGAACCGGAGCGAGCCGTTTTGCACTTTAACCCCTTTACAGTCCCTGGTAGCTGCTTTGCTGAGACCCAACCAAGCCCCAAGGGGGAATACGATACCAAATGACGCCTTCAGAAAGTCTTTTCTAAGTATCAGAGCTCCTCTCACATGCGACTGCATGCCATGCCTCTCAAAAACAAGTGCGCAACACCGGCGCGAAAATGAGGCTCTGCATATGCTTTTGGAAAGCCCCTAAAGAATAAGGTTGTCTAAAACAGTGCCTGCCGATATTATATCAAAATACCCAGATAAAAATGATTCCTCAAGGCTAAATATGTGTTAATAATGAATCGATTTAGCCAGAAAAAGTCTACAGTCTTAATAAGCCCTTTTTGAAGCCCTTATTTACAATCGTAATAAACCTGGCTTACCGATCCCATAGGGAAAATGACAGCTTCCAGCATTACATCGTCTTGTTAGAATGTGTCATACCTCAAGCAGCAAGAGACTGCTCACTGTTCCCCAACTGAAGTTAATTGCTCTCAACAGTCCTGTGTGGAACAGCCATGGATTTTTAGTGACAGGTTGCTAAAATCATTTTCCCTCATACAAACAGAAATCTTCATCTCTTTTCTGTTTTCTGAGTAAATATACATACCAGCACTATTTTAAAATAACAAACTCTTGATTGAATAATAAAAACTACAGTTAAACACTAAAAAACTCTAAGCCATCTCCGTGGAGATGTTGCCTGTACCAACGGCAAAGAGAATGACTGGGGTAGGCGGAGGCCTAGGAGGGATCATGTGACCAGCTTTGCTGGCTCTTTGCCATTTCCTGTTGGGGAAGAGAATATCCCACAAGTAAGGATGACGCCGTGGGACCGGACCACACCTATGTTGGAGAAAGAGATGTAGACCGTCAGAAATCCTTTGTAGCCTGAAGATAGAACTTTAAAGCACAAACCACATCCAGATTATGAAGTAACCTCTCCTTAGAAGACGAAGGGTTAGGACACAAAGAAGGAACAATTATTTCCCGATTGATGTTACAGTTAGACACCACCTGGGGGGGGGGGGGGGGGGGGGAACGGTACGAAGAACCGCCTTAATCCGCATGAAAAACCAGGTAAGGAGGCTCGAATTGCAAGGCTCAGATACTCTGCGTGCCAATTGCAATAGCCAACAGAAGAGAACCTTCCAGGACAGAATCTTAATGTCAATGGGAATGCATAGGCTCAAACAGAACCCTCTGCAATACCCTTAAGGACAAAGTTTAAGCTCCATGAAAGGCCCTGATTCTAGACAGAGCCTGAACAAAAGATTGAATTTCAGGAAGCTCAGTGAGTCTCCTGTGCAACAAGACTGATAATGACGAAACTAGTGGCAAGATCCTTCTCCAAACCCTCCTGGAGAAAGGACAGAATCCTGGATACCTTCACCTTGTGCCAAGAAAATCCATGCTTCTCACACCAGGACAAGTAAGTCCTCCACACCTAATGGTAGATGCGACGAGTGACTGGCTTCCTTGTCTGAACTAGAATGTCAATCACACGTTCAGAAAAACCTCTCTTGGCTAAAAATAGGCGTTCAATCTCCACGCAGTCAGCCTCAGAGAAACAAGATTTTGATGTTGAAAGGGACCCTGTTCCAGCAGATCCCTGCGACAGGGTAACCTCCATGGCGTAGAGGATGACATCCCCACTAGATCCGCAAACCACGTCCTCCTCAGCCACAATGGAGCAATCAGGATGGTCGAAGCTCACTCCTGCTTGATCGTGTGTGCCACTACACCGAGGTAGAAGTGGTAACGGTGGAAAAAAATGTAAGCTGGGCTGAATCCCCAAGGTACTGCTAAGGCATCTATCAGCTCTGCCTGGGGATCCCTCGACCTCGACCCGTATCGGGGCAGCTTGCAATTGAGTCTGGACGCTATGAGATCCATCTCCGGTGTTCCTCATCTGAAACAAATCTCTGCAAACACTTTTGGTGAAGAGACCATTCCCCTGGATGGAAGGATTGGCTTGCTGAGAAAGTCCGCTTACCAGTTGTCCACACCCTGGAATGTGGATCACTGAAAGCGAGCAGACTGGTGGGACTCCACCCACTCCAAAATCCAAGACACCTCCCTCATTCCTAGGGAGTTCCTTGTACCTCCCCTGATGGTTGATGTAAGCCACTGAGGTAATGTCGGTCTGGAATCTGATGAAACCGAACGACCCCAGAGGAGGCCACGGCCCTCAGAGCATTGTAAATTGCTCGAAGTTCAAGAATATTTATCAGAAGGAGAGACTCCTCCCAGGTCCATTTTCCTTGTGCCATCCTGGCACCCCAAACAGCTCCCATCCTGCGAGACTCGCGTCCGTGGTCGCAATCTCCCAGGACGGTCTCAAGAAGGATGTCCCCAGGGACAGATGCTCCGGATGGATCCACCAAGAGAGGGAGTCTCTCGTCCGAGCATTCCATGGATATCCATTGTGATAGATCTGAATGATCGCCGTTCCACTGTCTCAACATGCACAATTGAAGAGTTCTGAGATGGAACCTGGCAAAGGGGGATGACATCTATGCTGGAGACCATGAGCCCAATCATCTCCATACACTGAGCCACTGAAGGGCTTGAGGAGGAATGAAGGGCAAGACGGGGTGGATGCAATCTTCCTGCATCGTTGAGCTGTGAGAAAGATCTTCATGGACAGAGTCTATTATCGTGCCCAGGAACTCCACCCTGTTGCTGGGAACCAGGGAACTCTTTCCATAGGCATATACAACTCCTGGGCCGGACCGCCATGATACGCCCTACGCTTGTGCTTAGCAGAACATGGTATGGCATGGATCACTTTTGATACAGCCGTTTGCAATTGATCCGCATAATCTAACAGCCAACAAATCTCTCCCGTATGAGTAATGGGTTGGACCCTGGGGAGCTGCATGTGCACTCTGAGATGAAAGCAGGGTACCCTCAGAGGTGACGGCTCAGTAGTACTAGACATCCCTTTATTTTTAGATGTCGCAACTTTATCAAGGCATGTGGAACATATTTGAGCTGGCTGATCTACAAGAACCTCCTCACAAACAAAGGAATGAGACTTTGTTAAAGAGGGAGTACCCTCTAACGACGTCAGAGTCCTGCATAGCTTGCAGTTTTATTATGGACTAGACTAGCTTAAAAAACAGGCACCGTTATACCACTAATGGCCGGGGTACTCACCATCTCCTATGATCCGGACTACAGAAACCGCTTCATCTCCTGCGCCGCCGATCAACAGAGGAAGTTGAGACCGCCACACCCGGTCACATGGGATGCCTTACAGGATCGCCCCTGCACTAAGGAGAAAACGCGTCAAAACCGGCCGCGCAATACTCCCTGAAGTCAACCTGAAAGTTCCACCATTGCCAGAGACCACATCTTGCACATAACGCAGCAATCACACAATAAATAATAATCCCCTTACCAGGAATATTAACCCTCAATTCCATAAGATAAAAACAGAATTTATGTTTACCTGATAAATTACTTTCTCCAACGGTGTGTCCGGTCCACGGCGTCATCCTTACTTGTGGGATATTCTCTTCCCCAACAGGAAATGGCAAAGAGCCAAGCAAAGCTGGTCACATGATCCCTCTAGGCTCCGCCTACCCCAGTCATTCGACCGACGTTAAGGAGGAATATTTGCATAGGAGAAACCATATGAAACCGTGGTGACTGTAGTTAAAGAAAATAAATTATCAGACCTGATTAAAAAACCAGGGCGGTGGCCGTGGACCGGACACACCGTTGGAGAAAGTAATTTATCAGGTAAACATAAATTCTGTTTTCTCCAACATAGGTGTGTCCGGTCCCACGGCGTCATCCTTACTTGTGGGAACCAATACCAAAGCTTTAGGACACGGATGATGGGAGGGGAGCAAATCAGGTCACCTAGATGGAAGGCACCACGGCTTGCAAAACCTTTCTCCCAAAAATAGCCTCAGAAGAAGCAAAAGTATCAAACTTGTAAAATTTTGGTAAAAGTGTGCAGTGAAGACCAAATCGCTGCCCTACATATCTGATCAACAGAAGCCTCGTTCTTGAAGGCCCATGTGGAAGCCACAGCCCTAGTGGAATGAGCTGTGATTCTTGCGGGAGGCTGCCGTCCGGCAGTCTCGTAAGCCAATCTGATGATGCTTTTAATCCAAAAAGAGAGAGAGGTAGAAGTTGCTTTTTGACCTCTCCTTTTACCGGAATAAACAACAAACAAGGAAGATGTTTGTCTAAAATCCTTTGTAGCATCTAAATAGAATTTTAGAGCGCGAACAACAACCAAATTGTGCAACAAACGTTCCTTCTTCGAAACTGGTTTCGGACACAGAGAAGGTACGATAATCTCCTGGTTAATGTTTTTTGTTAGAAACAACTTTTGGAAGAAAACCAGGTTTAGTACGTAAAACCACCTTATCTGCATGGAACACCAGATAAGGAGGAGAACACTGCAGAGCAGATAATTCTGAAACTCTTCTAGCAGAAGAAATTGCAACCAAAAACAAAACTTTCCAAGATAATAACTTAATATCAACGGAATGTAAGGGTTCAAACGGAACCCCCTGAAGAACTGAAAGAACTAAGTTGAGACTCCAAGGAGGAGTCAAAGGTTTGTAAACAGGCTTGATTCTAACCAGAGCCTGAACAAAGGCTTGAACATCTGGCACAGCTGCCAGCTTTTTGTGGAAGTAACACAGACAAGGCAGAAATCTGTCCCTTCAGGGAACTTGCAGATAATCCTTTTTCCAATCCTTCTTGAAGGAAGGATAGAATCTTAGGAATCTTAACCTTGTCCCAAGGGAAATCCTTTAGATTCACACCAACAGATATATTTTTTCCAAATTTGTGGTAAATCTTTCTAGTTACAGGCTTTCTGGCCTGAACAAGAGTATCGATAACAGAATCTGAGAACCCTCGCTTCGATAAGATCAAGCGTTCAATCTCCAAGCAGTCAGCTGGAGTGAGACCAGATTCGGATGTTCGAACGGACCTTTAACAAGAAGGTCTCGTCTCAAAGGTAGCTTCCATGGTGGAGCCGATGACATATTCACCAGATCTGCATACCAAGTCCTGCGTGGCCACGCAGGAGCTATCAAGATCACCGACGCCCTTTCCTGATTGATCCTGGCTACCAGCCTGGGATGAGAGGAAACGGCGGGAATACATAAGCTAGTTTGAAGGTCCAAGGTGCTACTAGTGCATCCACTAGAGCCGCCTTGGGATCCCTGGATCTGGACCCGTAGCAAGGAACTTTGAAGTTCTGACGAGAGGCCATCAGATCCATGTCTGGAATGCCCCACAGTTGAGTGACTTGGGCAAAGATTTCCGGATGGAGTTCCCACTCCCCCGGATGCAATGTCTGACGACTCAGAAAATCCGCTTCCCAATTTTCCACTCCTGGGATGTGGATAGCAGACAGGTGGCAGGAGTGAGACTCCGCCCATAGAATGATTTTGGTCACTTCTTCCATCGCCAGGGAACTCCTTGTTCCCCCCTGATGGTTGATGTACGCAACAGTTGTCATGTTGTCTGATTGAAACCGTATGAACTTGGCCCTCGCTAGCTGAGGCCAAGCCTTGAGAGCATTGAATATCGCTCTCAGTTCCAGAATATTTATCGGGAAGAAGAGATTCTTCCCGAGACCAAAGACCCTGAGCTTTCAGGGACTGAGCATGCACAGTTGTAATGGTCTTAGATGAATGCGCGCAAAAGGAACTATGTCCATTGCCGCTACCATCAAACCTATCACTTCCATGCACTGCGCTATGGAAGGAAGAGGAACGGAATGAAGTATCCGACAAGAGTCTAGAAGTTTTGTTTTTCTGGCCTCTGTCAGAAAAATCCTCATTTCTAAGGAGTCTATTATTGTCCCCAAGAAGGGAACCCTTGTTGACGGAGATAGAGAACTCTTTTCCACGTTCACTTTCCATCCGTGAGATCTGAGAAAGGCCAGGACAATGTCCGTGTGAGCCTTTGCTTGAGGAAGGGACGACGCTTGAATCAGAATGTCGTCCAAGTAAGGTACTACAGCAATGCCCCTTGGTCTTAGCACAGCTAGAAGGGACCCTAGTACCTTTGTGAAAATCCTTGGAGCAGTGGCTAATCCGAAAGGAAGCGCCACGAACTGGTAATGCTTGTCCAGGAATGCGAACCTTAGGAACCGATGATGTTCCTTGTGGATAGGAATATGTAGATACGCATCCTTTAAATCCACCGTGGTCATGAATTGACCTTCCTGGATGGAAGGAAGAATTGTTCGAATGGTTTCCATTTTGAACGATGGAACCTTGAGAAACTTGTTTAAGATCTTGAGATCTAAGATTGGTCTGAACGTTCCCTCTTTTTGGGAACTATGAACAGATTGGAGTAGAACCCCATCCCTTGTTCTCCTAATGGAACAGGATGAATAACTCCCATTTTTAACAGGTCTTCTACACAACGTAAGAATGCCTGTCTTTTTATGTGTCTGAAGACAACTGAGACCTGTGGAACCTCCCCCTTGGGGGAAGCCCCTTGAATTCCAGAAGATAACCTTGGGAGACTATTTCTAGCGCCCAAGGATCCAGAACATCTCTTGCCCAAGCCCGAGCGATAGAGAGAGAGTCTGCCCCCACCAGATCCGGTCCCGGATCGGGGGCCAACATTTCCATGCTGTCTTGGTAGCAGTGGCAGGTTTCTTGGCCTGCTTTCCCTTGTTCCAGCCTTGCATTGGTCTCCAAGCTGGCTTGGCTTGAGAAGTATTACCCTCTTGCTTAGAGGACGTAGCACTTTGGGCTGGTCCGTTTCTACGAAAGGGACGAAAATTAGGTTTTATTTTTGGCCTTGAAAGGCCGATCCTGAGGAAGGGCATGGCCCTTACCCCCAGTGATATCAGAGATAATCTCTTTCAAGACAGGGCCAAACAGCGTTTTCCCCTTGAAAGGAATGTTAAGTAGCTTGTTCTTGGAAGACGCATCAGCTGACCAAGATTTCAACCAAAGCGCTCTGCGCGCCACAATAGCAAACCCAGAATTCTTAGCCGCTAACCTAGCCAATTGCAAAGTGGCGTCTAGGGTGAAAGAATTAGCCAATTTGAGAGCATTGATTCTGTCCATAATCTCCTCATAAGGAGGAGAATCACTATCGACCACCTTTACCAGCTCATCGAACCAGAAACACGCGGCTGTAGCGACAGGGACAATGCATGAAATTGGTTGTAGAAGGTAACCCTCGCTGAACAAACATCTTTTTAAGTAAACCTTCTAATTTTTTATCCATAGGATCTTTGAAAGCACAACTATCTTCTATGGGTATAGTGGTGCGTTTGTTTAAAGTGGAAACCGCTCCCTCGACCTTGGGGACTGTCTGCCATAAGTCCTTTCTGGGGTCGACCATAGGAAACAATTTTTTAAATATGGGGGGGAGGGACGAAAGGAATACCGGGCCTTTCCCATTCTTTATTTACAATGTCCGCCACCCGCTTGGGTATAGGAAAAGCTTCTGGGAGCCCCGGGACCTCTAGGAACTTGTCCATTTTACATAGTTTCTCTGGGATGACCAACTTGTCACAATCATCCAGAGTGGATAATACCTCCTTAAGCAGAATGCGGAGATGTTCCAACTTAAATTTAAACGTAATCACATCAGGTTCAGCTTGTTGAGAAATGTTCCCTGAATCAGTAATTTCTCCCTCAGACAAAACCTCCCTGGCCCCATCAGACTGGTTTAGGGGCCCTTCAGAACCATTATTATCAGCGTCGTCATGCTCTTCAGTATCTAAAACAGAGCAGTCGCGCTTACGCTGATAAGTGTGCATTTTGGCTAAAATGTTTTTGACAGAATTATCCATTACAGCCGTTAATTGTTGCATAGTAAGGAGTATTGGCGCGCTAGATGTACTAGGGGCCTCCTGAGTGGGCAAGACTCGTGTAGACGAAGGAGGGAATGATGCAGTACCATGCTTACTCCCCTCACTTGAGGAATCATCTTGGGCATCATTGTCATTGTCACATAAATCACATTTATTTAAATGAGAAGGAACTCTGGCTTCCCCACATTCAGAACACAGTCTATCTGGTAGTTCAGACATGTTAAACAGGCATAAACTTGATAACAAAGTACAAAAAACGTTTTAAAATAAAACCGTTACTGTCACTTTAAATTTTAAACTGAACACACTTTATTACTGCAATTGCGAAAAAATATGAAGGAATTGTTCAAAATTCACCAAAATTTCACCACAGTGTCTTTTAAGCCTTAAAAGTATTGCACCCCAAATTTGGAAGCTTTAACCCTTAAAGTAACGGAACCGGAGCCGTTTTTAACTTTAACCCCTTTACAGTCCCTGGTGTCTGCTTTGCTGAGACCCAACCAAGCCCAAAGGGGAATACGATACCAAATGACGCCTTCAGAAAGTCTTTTCTATGTATCAGAGCTCCTCACACATGCGACTGCATGTCATGCCTCTCAAAAACAAGTGCGCAACACCGGCGCGAAAATGAGGCTCTGCCTATGATTTGGGAAAGCCCCTAAAGAGAAAGGTGTCTAAAAAAGTGCCTGCCGATATAAACTTATCAAAATACCCAGATTAAATGATTCCTCAAGGCTAAATATGTGTTAATAATGAATCGATTTAGCCCAGAAAAAGTCTACAGTCTTAATAAGCCCTTGTGAAGCCCTTATTTACAATCTTAATAAACATGGCTTACCGGATCCCATAGGGAAAATGACAGCTTCCAGCATTACATCGTCTTGTTAGAATGTGTCATACCTCAAGCAGCAAGAGACTGCTCACTGTTCCCCCAACTGAAGTTAATTCCTCTCAACAGTCCTGTGTGGAACAGCCATGGATTTTAGTAACGGTTGCTAAAATCATTTTCCTCATACAAACAGAAATCTTCATCTCTTTTCTGTTTCTGAGTAAATAGTACATACCAGCACTATTTTAAAATAACAACCTCTTGATTGAATAATAAAAACTACAGTTAAACACTAAAAAACTCTAAGCCATCTCCGTGGAGATGTTGCCTGTACAACGGCAAAGAGAATGACTGGGGTAGGCGGAGCCTAGGAGGGATCATGTGACCAGCTTTGCTGGGCTCTTTGCCATTTCCTGTTGGGGAAGAGAATATCCCACAAGTAAGGATGACGCCGTGGACCGGACACACCTATGTTGGAGAAAGGTGCCACACTGTGACCCTGTCTTCTGTGTTAGCATTATGTATAAAAAATTAAAGGTTCTTACCAGAATCAATGCCGTGGAACAGGAACATGGCCCTTCAAGTGTGACAGGTAGAAGCATCGCTCCTGACAAGGACTTGAGTGCAGAAAGCAGGCAGCGAAACTCGTCAACGCTGATTGCTTGTGGAGCTGTTAATATGAGTCGGGATGGTTTTCACAGAAAGACTCTCCCTGCATCTCTGGACTAACTTTCATCCAGGAAAGAGAGGCTGACAGGACTACTTAAAACTCCAGTCCCATTACAAAGAGTACAACCTTCCATAAGAGACTACTCTGAATCTTAAGCACTTCTCTGCCATCCTCCTGTGACGAAAGGCAAAGAATGACTGGGGGATGAGGGGAGTGGGGGAGGTATTTAAGCCTTTGGCTGGGGTGTCTCTGCCTCCTCCTGGTGGCCAGGTTCTTTATTCCCAATAGTAATGAATGAAGCCGTGGACTCTCCTCCCCTTTAGATGGAAATAAGCTATTGAATACTTCTACAATAATCAAACCAAAAATCACAAATATTCAGATGTAATGTTGGTAATACACCCAAGAGCCGTGACATTTTTCTACAAACACACACTTAGTATAAACATTCTGGAACATAATAGTCTTAATCTTAAACAGGAACACAGTTAAGAAAAGTCATTCCAAACATTGCCACATTCTTTAGTTTATTTAAAACCGTGTCCCAGTGGGAAAGATTTAGGTCAGGGCTAAAGAACACCTCTTGCAGCAAATCATTACCTGGCTCTCTGCCAAGTTTCTTTGCGCTGCACACCATGAAGGTCTAATGCTCAGATGTTTTATAAAAAAATTATTAACTCAGGACGGAGTTCACCAAGTAGGGGCCGGGTGAGGCTTTTTAAATACTGAAGAATTAAAGGGAACTTAAAATGCAAAATGACAACATGTTCTAACAAACTAAAAGGGACATGAAATTCAAATTTTCAGCTAGAACATACAATTTTAAGCAAATTTCCAGTTTCTCTCTATTATCAAATTTGCTTGGTATCTTTTGTTCAAAAAGCAGCAATTTACTAAGAGACATATGTGCAGCCACCAATCAGCAGCTGGCTTCCAGTAGGCATCGCTGCTTCTGAGCCTACCTAGGTATGCACGGATGTATGTGATGTGTATTATACACTTTATTTCAAAACTTTATTAATGTTGTATTGCTAATAATAATAATAATAATAATAATGTTACAAATAAATAACATAGGAAAACAGTTAAACTTTGTTTACTTCTCACATTTAAACAGTTTGGGAAAACATACACCGGCTTTATTATTACCTAATGATAAGTGTGGAACTTTTTTATTTTCTTTTAAAAAAAGGCAGATTCCTGTTTTCTGCTCGGTAGTGTGGAGGGCCACAAAAAAACCTTGGGAGTACAAGTTGTTGCCCTAAGGCTATAGTTTGGGCAGTGCTGAATTAAGCACGTTATTATAGTATTACCAAATCTCTTTAATGGGAAGAAAAAAAAATATGCTCCTACAAACCCAGAAATCATCCCTATGTCATCCCTACACCTGCCTTTAAGTCAAATTTCAGGTCACCAGAAGCCGTGTATATTTCCAATTCTTGAAATTTATTTGCAACTACAAATTTCCCTATAGGCACACCCCCACAACAGTAAATACCTTAAAACATTAAATAAACACATATCGTTCTCTGGAGAATAAAATATTATAGTGCAAAAAATTGACATGTTCTCATGCATATGCGCATGTAATAGTATCACTATTGACCCTGCAAATCTGTGTTTAACCCTGGCAAACAGGTAAAACATACAGTATCGCTCAGAGCCACAAAGAACTGATAGTCCCGAGTGTAAACGGATGCTGGCCCAATCAGCAGCGCTAGCTGCACACTTGGGTCAAAGGCAGTTTCCACTCAGGGCCAGCAGTTCTCGGAGGCCCCCCCAGTGGTGCAATAAATGTTTAACCCCTTCATGGGGGTTAAAAAAAGAGATTTTAAGGGTCATGATACATTTATTGAAAGATTTGTAGGTAAACATGTTTCCAGATCAACAGTTTGACTGCCCACAAGGAGACTGGGAAACTTCCAGGTGGGCTGTCCCTGTCTGTCGCCCATTCGGATATCCTTGCCTATTTTATTGCACTACTCCCCACAGATAATTTTTGCCAAAACCAGCATAATACAGTGCACAAATAGAATTGATAGGGACTAAGCTGGCCTGCCTTATATGCATAAAAAAAAAAAAAATGTATGCTTACCTGATAAATTTATTTCTCTTGTGGTGTATATAGTCCACGGATTCATCCATTACTTGTGGAATATTCTCCTTCCCAACAGGAAGCTGCAATAGGATCACCCACAGCAGAGCTGTCTATATAGCTCCTCCCCTAACTGCCACCTCCCAGTCATTCGACCGAAGACAAACAAGAGAAAGGAGAAACTATAGGGTGCAGTGGTGACTGTAGTTTAAAAATTAAAAAACACCTGCCTTAAAATGACAGGGCGGGCCGTGGACTGGATACACCACAAGAGAAATAAATTAATCAGGTAAGCATAAATTTTGTTTTCTCTTGTAAGGTGTATCCAGTCCACTGATTCATCCATTACTTGTGGGATACCAATACCAAAGCTATAGGACACGGATGAAGGGAGGGACAAGACAGGCGCTTAAACGGAAGGCACCACTGCCTGTAAGACCTATCTCCCAAAAATAGCCTCCGAAGAAGCATAAGTATCAAATTTGTAGAATTTAGAAAAAGTATGAAGCGAAGACCAAGTCGCCGCCTTACAAATCTGTTCAACAGAAGCCTCATTTTTAAAGGCCCATGTGGAAGCCACTGCTCTAGTGGAATGAGCTGTAATTCTTACAGGAGGCTGCTGGCCAGCAGTCTCATAAGCTAAGCAGATTATACTTCTTAACCAAAAAGAAAGAGAAGTTGCTGAAGCCTTTTGGCCTTTCCTCTGTCCAGAGTAGACAACAAACAAGGAAAGCTTGGCGTTCTGACGAGACGCCATGAGATCCAGTTCTGGTTTGCCCCAAAGTTGAATCAACTGTGCAAACACCTCCGGATGGAGTTCCCACTCCCCCGGATGAAAAGTCTGTCGACTTAGAAAATCCGCCTCCCAGTTCTCTACTCCTGGGATATGGATAGCTGATAGATGGCAAGAGTGAACCTCTGCCCATAGAATTATTTTTGAAACCTCCAACATTGCTAGGGAACTCCTTGTTCCCCCTTGATGGTTGATGTAAGCTACAATCGTGATGTTGTCCGACTGAAATCTGATGAACCTGCCCGCAGCTAGCTGAGGCCAAGCCTGAAGAGCATTGAATATCGCTCTTAGTTCCAGAATGTTTATCTGAAGAAGTGCCTCTTCCTGAGTCCATGAGCCCTGAGCCTTCAGGGAGTTCCAGACTGCACCCCAGCCCAAAAGGCCGACATCTGTCGTTACTATTGTCCAATCTGGCCTGCGGAAGGTCATACCCTTGGACAGATGGACCCGAGATAACCACCAGAGAAGAGAATCCCTGGTCTCTTGATCCAGATTTAGTAGAGGAGACAAATCTGTGTAAACCCCATTCCACTGACTGAGCATGCAGAGTTGCAGCGGTCTGAGATGTAGGCGGGCAAACGGCACTATGTCCATTGCCGCTACCATTAAGCCGATTACTTCCATACACTGAGCCACTGAAGGGCGAGAAGTAGAATAAAGAACACGGCAGGAATTTAGAAGTTTTGACAACCTGGCCTCTGTCAGGTAAATCTTCATTTCTACAGAATCTATCAGAGTTCCTAGGAAGGAAATTCTTGTGAGAGGGGATAGAGAACTTTTTTCTTCGTTCACTTTCCACCCATGCGACCTCAGAAATGCCAGAACAATGTACGTGTGAGACCTGGCAACTTGAAAAGTCGACGCCTGTATCAGAATGTCGTCTGAGTAAGGGGCTACTGCTAAAGCCCGTGGCCTTAGGACCGCTAGAAGGGACCCTAGAACCTTTGTAAAGATTCTTGGTGCCGTGGCCAACCCGAAGGGAAGAGCCACAAACTGGTAGTGCCTGTATTGACCCTCCTGGATCATAGGAAGGATGGTTCGAATAGTCTCCATCTTGAAGGATGGGACTCTGAGAAATTTGTTTAAGATCTTGAGATCTAAGATTGGTCTGAATGTTCCCTCTTTCTTGGGAACAACAAACAGATTTGAATAAAAGCCTTGTCCATGTTCCTCCTGCGGAACTGGGTGGATCACTCCCATAACTAGGAGGTCTTGAACACAATGTAAGAATGCTTCTCTCTTTATCTGGTTTGCAGATAAAAGTGAGAGATGAAATCTCCCTTTTGGGGGAGAGGTTTTGAATTCCAGAAGATAACCCTTGGACACAATTTCCAATGCCCAGGGATCCTGGACATCTCTTGCCAAGCCTGGGCGAAGAGAGAGAGTCTGCCCCCTACTAGATCCGTTTCCGGATCGGGGGCTGCTCCTTCATGCTGTCTTAGAGGCAGCAGCAGGCTTTTTGGCCTTTTTCCCCTTGTTCCAAGCCTGGTTAGGTCTCCAGACTGGCTTAGACTGGGCAAAAGTTCCCTCTTGTTTTGTGTTAGAGGAAGTTGAAGCTGCGCCACTCTTGAAGTTTCGAAAGGGCCGAAAACTAGACTGTTTGGTCCTTAATTTGTTGGACCTGTCTTGAGGAAAGGTGTGACCTTTTCCTCCAGTGATGTCAGAAATGATCTCCTTCAGTCCAGGCCCGAATAGGATCTGTCCTTTGAAGGGAATGTTGAGAAGTTTAGACTTTGAAGTCACGTCAGCTGACCAGGATTTAAGCCATAGCGCCCTACGCGCCTGAATAACAAAACCTGAATTTTTAGCCGTTAGCTTGGTTAAATGAACAACGGCGTCAGAAACAAATGAATTGGCTAGCTTAAGGGCCCTAAGCTTGTCAATAATATCTTCCAACGGGGTTTCAACCTGTAGAGCCTCCTCTAGGGACTCAAACCAGAAAGCCGCGGCAGCAGTGACTGGGGCAATGCATGCAAGAGGCTGGAGAATAAAACCTTGTTGAATAAAAAATTTCTTAAGGTAACCCTCTAATTTTTTATCCATTGGATCTAGAAAAGCACAACTGTCCTCGACAGGGATAGTGGTACGCTTAGCTAGAGTAGAAACTGCTCCCTCCACCTTAGGGACCGTCTGTCATAAGTCCCGTGTAGCGGCGTCTATAGGAAACATCTTTTTAAAAACAGGAGGGGGAGATAATGGTACACCTGGTCTATCCCATTCCTTAGTAATAATTTCAAAAAACCTTTTAGGGATTGGAAAAACATCAGTGCAAGTAGGTACTGCATAGTATTTATCCAATCTACATAATTTCTCTGGGACTACAATAGTGTCACAGTCGTCCAGAGTTGCTAAAACCTCCCTGAGCAATACGCAGAGGTGTTCAAGCTTAAATTTAAATGTAGACATATCAGAATCAGATTGAAGTATCTGCCCTGAATCAGAAAAATCACCCACAGATTGAAGCTCCCCTCCTTCAGCTTCATTATATTGTGAGGGTGTATCAGAGATAGCTACTAAAGCGTCGGAGAGCTCTGTATTTATTCTAGTCCCAGAGCTGTCTCGCTTTCCTTGCAACCCTGGCAGTTTAGATAATACCTCTGTAAGGGTATGATTCATAACTGCCGCCATTTCTTGCAAGGTATACGCAATGGGCGCGCTAGATGTACTTGGCGTCCCCTGAGCGGGATTTATAGGATCTGACACGTGGGGAGAGTTAGATGGCATAACTTCCTCCTTGTCAATTTCTTCTGGTGATACATTTTTTAAAGCCAGAATATGGTCTTTGTAATCTATAGTAAAATCAGTGCATTTGGTACACATTCTAAGAGGGGGTTCCACAATGGCTTCTAAACATAATGAACAAGGAGTTTCCTCTATGTCAGACATGTTTAAACAGACTAGTAATGAGACCAGCAAGCTTGGAAAACACTTTAATAAATGTGAACAAGCAAAAAATAAAAACGGTACTGTGCCTTTAAGAGAAAAAAACAATCACAGAAACTGCAAAACAGTGAAAAAAGCAGTAAATCATACAAAATTTTTACAGTGTGTATAATAGGCTGAGAGAGCATTGCACCCACTTGCAAATGGATGATTAACCCCTTAATTTTAAAACCGGATCAAAAAAACGATATAAACGTTTTTAAACAGTCACAACAAACTGCCACAGCTCTACTGTGGCCCTACCTACCCATACAACGACTTTGGAAGGCACAAAAACCCCTTAGAGAGGTCCTATATGTTCAGGGGACTCCTTCAGGGAAGCTGGATGTCTCAAGCTGCAAAAACTAATGGAAAATAGGCCCCTCCCAACCTGTACTCACAGTGAGAGGGCCTTAAAAAACATAATTTATGCTTACCTGATAAATTCCTTTCTCCTGTAGTGTAGTCAGTCCACGGGTCATCATTACTTATGGGATATTAACTCCTCCCCAACAGGAAGTGCAAGAGAATCACCCAAGCAGAGCTGCTATATAGCTCCTCCCCTCTACGTCACACCCAGTCATTCGACCGAGAACCAAACGAGAAAGGAGAAACTATAGGGTGCAGTGGTGACTGGAGTATAATTAAAAAATTTAGACCTGCCTTAAAAAACAGGGCGGGCCGTGGACTGACTACACTACAGGAGAAAGGAATTTATCAGGTAAGCATAAATTATGTTTTCTCCTGTTAAGTGTAGTCAGTCCACGGGTCATCATTACTTATGGGATACCAATACCAAAGCTAAGTACACGGATGACGGGAGGGACAGGCAGGATCTCTATACGGAAGGAACCACTGCCTGAAGAATCTTTCTCCCAAAAACAGCCTCCGAAGAAGCAAAAGTGTCAAATTTGTAAAATTTGGAAAAAGTATGAAGAGAAGACCAAGTTGCAGCCTTGCAAATCTGTTCAACAGAGGCCTCGTTCTTAAAGGCCCAAGTGGAAGCCACAGCTCTAGTAGAATGAGCTGTAATCCTTTCAGGAGGTTGCTGTCCAGCAGTCTCATAGGCTAAGCGTATTATGCTACGAAGCCAAAAGGATAGAGAGGTAGCAGATGCTTTTTGACCTCTCCTCTGTCCAGAATAAACGACAAACAGGGAAGAAGTTTGTCGAAAATCTTTAGTTGCCTGTAAATAAAATTTCAGGGCACGGACTACATCTAGATTGTGCAGAAGTCGTTCCTTCTTTGAAGAAGGGTTAGGACACAATGATGGAACAACAATCTCTTGATTGATATTCTTGTTAGTGACTACCTTAGGTAAGAACCCAGGTTTAGTGCGCAGAACTACCTTATCTGAATGAAAAATCAGATACGGAGAATCACAATGTAAGGCTGATAATTCAGAGACTCTACGAGCCGAGGAAATAGCCATTAAAAACAGAACTTTCTAAGATAACAGCTTGATATCAATGGAGTGAAGGGGTTCAAACGGAACACCCTGTAAAACGTTAAGAACTAAGTTTAAGCTCCACGGCGGAGCAACAGATTTAAACACAGGCTTAATCCTGGCCAAAGCCTGACAAAAAGCCTGAACGTCTGGAACTTCTGACAGACGCTTGTGTAAAAGGATGGACAGAGCTGAGATCTGTCCCTTTAACGAACTAGCAGATAAACCCTTTTCTAAACCTTCTTGTAGAAAAGACAATATCCTAGGGTAACTCCATGAGTAACCCTTGGATTCGCACCAGTGTAAGTATTTACGCCATATCTTATGGTAAATCTTCCTGGTAACAGGTTTCCTAGCCTGTATTAAGGTATCAATTACTGGCTCCGAAAATCCACGCTTTGATAAAATTAAGCGTTCAATTTCCATGCAGTCAGCTTCAGAGAAATTAGATTTTGATGTTTGAAAGGACCCTGAATTAGAAGGTCCTGTCTCAGAGGCAGAGACCAAGGTGGACAGGATGACATGTCCACTAGATCTGCATACCAGGTCCTGCGTGGCCACGCAGGCGCTATTAGAATCACTGATGCTTTCTCCTGTTTGATCCTGGCAATCAAACGAGGAAGCATCGGGAAGGGTGGAAACACATAAGCCATCCTGAAGGTCCAAGGTGCTGTCAAGGCATCTATCAGGACCGCTCCCGGGTCCCTGGACCCGTAACGAGGAAGCTTGGCGTTCCGGCGAGAAGCCATGAGATCCATATCTGGTTTGCCCCAACGTCGAAGTATTTGGGCAAAGACCTCCGGATGAAGTTCCCACTCCCCCGGATGAAAAGTCTGGCGACTTAGGAAATCCGCCTCCCAATTGTCAACTCCTGGGATGTGGATCGCTGACAGGTGGCAAGAGTGAGACTCTGCCCAGCGAATTATCTTTGATACTTCCATCATCGCTAAGGAACTTCTTGTCCCTCCCTGATGGTTGATGTAAGCCACAGTCGTGATGTTGTCCGACTGAAACCTGATAAACCTCAGAGTTGCTAACTGAGGCCAAGCCAGAAGGGCATTGAGAACTGCTCTCAATTCCAGAATGTTTATTGGAAGGAGACTCTCCTCTTGAGTCCATGATCCCTGAGCCTTCAGGGAATTCCAGACAGCGCCCCAACCTAGTAGGCTGGCGTCTGTAGTTACAATTGTCCAGTCTGGCCTGCTGAAGGGCATCCCCCTGGACAGATGTGGCCGAGAAAGCCACCATAGAAGAGAATCTCTGGTCTCCTGATCCAGATTCAGCGTAGGGGACAAATCTGAGTAATCCCCATTCCACTGACTTAGCATGCACAATTGCAGCGGTCTGAGGTGCAGGCGTGCAAAAGGAACTATGTCCATTGCCGCTACCATTAAGCCGATTACCTCCATGCATTGAGCCACTGACGGGTGTTGAATGGAATGAAGGGCACGGCAAGCATTTAGAAGCTTTGTTAACCTGTCCTCTGTCAGGTAAATTTTCATTTCTACAGAATCTATAAGAGTCCCCAAGAAGGGAACTCTTGTGAGTGGTAAGAGAGAACTCTTCTCCTCGTTTACTTTCCACCCATGTGATCTTAGAAATGCCAGTACTAACTCTGTATAAGACTTGGCAGTTTGAAAGCTTGACGCTTGAATCAGAATGTCGTCTAGGTACGGAGCTACCGAAATTCCTCGCGGTCTTAGTACCGCCAGAAGAGAGCCCAGAACCTTTGTAAAGATTCTTGGAGCCGTAGCCAACCCGAAGGGAAGAGCTACAAACTGGTAATGCTTGTCTAGGAAGGCAAACCTTAGATACCGGAAATGTTCTCTGTGAATCGGTATGTGAAGATAAGCATCCTTTAAATCCACTGTGGTCATGTACTGACCTCTTTGGATCATGGGTAAGATTGTCCGAATAGTTTCCATTTTGAACGATGGAACTCTTAAGAATTTGTTTAGGATCTTTAAATCCAATATTGGTCTGAAGGTTCCCTCTTTTTTGGGAACCACAAACAGATTTGAGTAAAACCCTTGTCCGTGTTCCGACCGCGGCACTGGATGGATCACTCCCATTAGTAAAAGGTCTTGTACACAGAGTAGAAACGCCTCTTTCTTTATCTGGTTTGTTGACAACCTTGAAAGGTGAAATCTCCCTTGTGGGGGAGAAGCTTTGAAGTCCAGAAGATATCCCTGAGATATGATCTCCAACGCCCAGGGATCCTGGACATCTCTTGCCCAAGCCTGGGCGAAGAGAGAGAGTCTGCCCCCCACCAGATCCGTTACCGGATCGGGGGCCCTCACTTCATGCTGTCTTAGGGGCAGCAGCAGGCTTTCTGGTCTGTTTGCCCTTGTTCCAGGCCTGGTTAGGTTTCCAGCCTTGTCTGTAGCGAGCAACAGCTCCTTCCTGTTTTGGAGCAGAGGAAGTTGAAGCTGCTCCTGCCTTGAAATTACGAAAGGCACAAAAATTAGACTGTCTAGCCCTGGGTTTGGCTCTGTCTTGAGGCAGGGCATGGCCTTTACCTCCCGTAATATCAGCGATAATTTCTTTCAAACCGGGCCCGAATAAAGTCTGCCCCTTGAAAGGTATGTTAAGTAGTTTCGATTTAGAAGTTACATCAGCTGACCAGGATTTTAGCCACAGCGCTCTGCGTGCCTGAATGGCGAATCCGGAATTCTTAGCCGTAAGTTTAGTTAAATGTACTACGGCATCAGAAATAAATGAATTAGCTAGCTTAAGGGTTTTAAGCTTAAGTGAAATCTCATCTAATGTCGCTGAGTCAAGGGTGTCTTCCAGAGACTCAAACCAAAATGCTGCCGCAGCCGAGACAGGCGCAATGCATGCAAGGGGTTGTAATATAAAACCTTGTTGAACAAACATTTTCTTAAGGTAACCCTCTAACTTTTTATCCATTGGATCTGAAAAGGCACAGCTATCCTCCACCGGGATAGTGGTACGCTTAGCTAAAGTAGAAACTGCTCCCTCCACCTTAGGGACCGTTTGCCATAAGTCCCGTGTGGTGGCGTCTATTGGAAACATTTTTCTGAATATAGGAGGGGGTGAGAAAGGCACACCGGGTCTGTCCCACTCCTTAGTAATAATTTCAGTAAGTCTCTTAGGTATAGGAAAAACGTCAGTACTCGTCGGTACCGCAAAATATTTATCCAACCTACACATTTTCTCTGGGATTGCAACTGTGTTACAATCATTCAGAGACGCTAACACCTCCCCTAACAATACACGGAGGTTTTCCAGCTTAAACTTAAAATTTGAAATGTCTGAATCCAGTTTATTTGGATCAGATCCGTCACCCGCAGAAAGAAGCTCTCCGTCCTCATGCTCTGCAAATTGTGACGCAGTATCAGACATGGCCCTAGCATTATCAGTATACTCTGTTCTCATCCCAGAGTGATCTCGTTTACCTCTAAGTTCTGGTAATTTAGACAAAACTTCAGTCATAACATTAGCCATGTCTTGTAAAGTGATTTGTAATGGCCGCCCTGATGTACTTGGCGTTACAATATCACGCACCTCCTGAGCGGGAGATGCAGGTACTGACACGTGAGGCAAGTTAGTCGGCATAACTTCCCCCTCGTTGTCTGGTGAATGTTGCTTAACATGTACAGATTGACTTTTATTTAAAGTAGCAATGGATGATTAACCCTTAATATCAGAAAAAAACGTATAACAATTGACAATATAAGCGTTTTTATCACAGTCAAGCACAGTCTCACAGGTCTGCTGTGAGTGATTACCTCCCTCAAAACTAGTTTTGAAGACCCCTGAGCTCTGTGGAGACGTCCTGGATCATGCAGGGAGAAAAAGACAGACTGTGACTGAATTTCTGATGCGTAGTAAAAGCGCCAAAATAGGCCCCTCCCACTCACACTACAACAGTGAGGGAAGCTCAGTAAACTGTTTTAATTTAAAACAAACGACAGCCATGTGGAAACTAAAGCCCAAAACAATTTTCACCAAGTACCTCAGATAATTAAACGATTTAACATGCCAGTAAACGTTTAAAATCTAATATATGAAATGTCATAAAAAAGCCTGCTGCTAGTCGCTCACACTGCAAGTTAGGCTAAAAGTTATATGCATATAGTATTTTCCCAGTGAAGTGCCATTCCCCAGAAATACTTAAGTGTAAACATATATACATGTCAGCCTGATACCAGTTGCTAATACTGCATTTAAGGCTGTACTTACATTATATCGGTATTAGCAGTATTTTCAAAGTCAATTCCATTCCTTAGAAAATAATATACTGCAACATACCTCTTTGCAGGTGAACCTGCCCGCTGTCCCCTGATCTGAAGTTACCTTACTCCTCAGAATGGCCGAGAACAGCAAACGGATCTTAGTTACGTCCGCTAAGATCATATACAAAAACTCAGGTAGATTCTTCTTCAAATTCTGCCTGAGAAGGAAACACACTCCGGTGTCGTTTAAAATAACAAACTTTTGATTGAAGATATAAAAAACTAAGTTTAATCACCACAGTCCTCTCACACATCCTATCTATTAGTTGGGTGCCCCAAGGCAGAACATGCAGTGATCAGAGATGTAATCGCAGAAAATGCAGCATTTCTGCAGAAAGAACGGGACACATGCAGGAAATGTTACTGCTTTAACTTTGCATCGCTGCTTCACATCAGGCTGTTCTCTTCAAACAGAGCTTTGCTCTGGCTGCACTGTGTAAGTTTTCCTTAACACAGAGCATCCACAGAAAAGTGTTGTTTGAAGTGAACAGTCAAATATGCAGTAGTGCTGCATAGCAGTAGATTGTTGAATGGTTCTCAGATTTATTTTTTCAAACCTGCCCCTAGCCTTTCCCAGTTTGCAAAGCTGTTTTTTCTGAATGCAAGACATTCTTATGAGCAACGCATCTTTTTTATTACTGCATTTCTATGTTAGACTAAGAGAAAAGGAAACAAATTTATTCAAGAGATATTTTACAATTGATATGTTTGTCTGCAGCTAATTTGCAATCCAATATTCAACTGCTGTAATATATTATAAAACTTTTAAAATTGTGTTATTCTCCAGTTGACCAACACACTGCATTTGAACTGGTGCTTTAGTGTAAATGCCTAATTTAAAGTTAAATTATATTTAAAAATAACCTGCAGAAAAATTTTCACTAAAAAAATCTCATCGCAGAAAGTGAAAAAAAGTTCTGCCTGTGGGGTTGGGTGCAAGAGAATGACTGGGTGTGACGTAGAGGGGAGGAGCTATATAGCAGCTCTGCTTGGGTGATCCTCTTGCACTTCCTGTTGGGGAGGAGTTAATATCCTATAAGTAATGATGACCCGTGGACTGACTACACTTAACAGGAGAAAACTATCCCTAGGCAAAATCTAGTCAGCCATGTGGAAAAACTGGGCCCCAGAATAAAGTTTTATCACCAATATGAAATAAACGTTTATACACCTCAAGCAAACGTTATATCTATTCAGTAATGTGAGTAAATAATAAAAAACATAATTTATGCTTACCTGATAAATTTATTTCTCTTGTAGTGTATCCAGTCCACGGATCATCCATTACTTATGGAATATATTCTCCTTCCCAACAGGAAGCTGCAAGAGTCCACCCACAGCAAAGCTGCTATATAGCTCCTCCCCTGCCATATTCAGTCATTCGACCGAAAACATGCAGAGAGAAAGGAAAAACCATAGGGTGCAGTGGTGACTGTAGTTCAAATGAAAAAATTACCTGCCTTAAAGTGACAGGGCGGGCCGTGGACTGGATACACTACAAGAGAAATAAATTTATCAGGTAAGCATAAATTATGTTTTCTCTTGTTAAGTGTATCCAGTCCACGGATCATCCATTACTTATGGAATACCAATACCAAAGCTAAAGTACACGGATGATGGGAGGGACAAGGCAGGTACTTAAAACGGAAGTTACCACTGCCTGTAAAAAACCCTTTCTCCCAAAAATAGCCTCCGAAGAAGCAAGGTATCAAATTTGTTAAATTTGAAAAGTATGAAGCGCAGACCAAAACTCCGTCTTGTAAATCTGTTCAACAGAAGCCACATTTAAAAAAGGCCCAAGTGAAAACCACAGCTCTAGTAGAATGAGCTGTAATCCCTTCAGGAGGCTGCTGTCCAGCAGTCTCATAAGCTAAATGAATTATGCTTTTTAACCAAAAAGACAGAGAGGCTGCTGAAGTCTTTTGACCTCTCCTCTGTCCAGAATAGACAACAAACAAGGTGAACGTTTGATGAAAACTGTAGTAGCTTGTAAGTAAAACTTTAAAGCACAAACCACGTCCAATATTGTGTAATAGACGTTCCTTCTTTGAGGAAGGATTAGGATACAAGCATGGAACAACTATCTCTTGAGTGATGTACTTGTTAGATACCACCTTAGGAAAAAACCCAGGTTGGTACGCAGGACTACCTTATCCGTACGAAGGACCAGATAAGGAGAATCACATTGTAACACAGATAACTTGGAGACTCTACGAGTCGAGGAATTAGCTACCCAAAAGGAACTTTCCAAGATAAAGATTGATATCTATGGAACAAAAAAGGTTCAAACGGAACTTCTTGAAGAACCTTAAGAATCAGGTTTAAGCTCCATGGCGGAGCAACAGTTTTAAACACAGGCTTGGATCTAACCAAAGCCTGACCAAATGCCTGAACGTCTAGAATACCTGCCAGACGCTTGTGCAAAAAAATAGACAGAGTAAAAATCTGTCCCCTTTTAAGGAATTAGCTGACAACCCTTTTCTCAAAAACATCTTGGAGAAAAGATAATATCCTGGGAATCCAGACTTTACTCCATGAGTAACCCTTGGATTCATAACAATCAGATATTTACACCATATCTATGTTCAATTTTCCTAGAGACAGGCTTTCATGTCTGTATTAAGGTATCAATGACTGACTCGGAGAAGCCATGCTTTGATAACATCAAGCGTTCAGTCTCCAGGCAGTCCATCTCAGATTGATTCTATTTAGATGGTTGAAAGGACCCTGAGGTAGAGGGACCTGTCTCTGAAGCAGAGACCGTGATGGAAAGGATGACATGTCCACCAGATCTGCATATCAGGTCCTGCGTGGCTACGCAGGCGCTGTCAAAAACACCAAAGCCCTCTCCTGCTTGGTCTTGACCTCCGGAGGAAATCCCACTCCCCCGGAAGAAAAGTCTGACGACTTAGAAAATCCACCTCCCAGTTCTCAACACCTGGGATATGGATAGCTGATAGACAAGAGTGAGTCTCTGTCCAGTAAATTATTGTAAGACTTCTAACATCGCTAGGGAACTTCTGTTCCCCCTTGATGGCTGATGTAAGCCACAGTCGTGTATATTGTCCGACTGAGTATGATGTACCTCAGAGTTGCTAACTGAGGCCAAGTCTGAAGAGCATGGAATATCACTCCCAAAAATAAACGCTATGGGCGCCCTTGATGTACTTGGCGCCATTTGAGCGCGAGTCCCTGAAGCGGGAGTCGAAGGGTCTGACACGTGGGGAGAGTTAGTCGGCATAACTTTCCCCTCGACAGAATCCCCTGGTAAAGAAACGCTATGGGTGCCCTTGATGTACTTGGCGCCATTTGAGCGTGAGTCCCTAAAGCGGGAGTCAAAAGGTCTGACACGTGGGGAGAGTTAGTCGGCATAACTACCCCCACGACAGAATCCTCTGGTGATAATGTTTTTAAAGACAAAAAATGATCTTTATTGTTTAACATGAAATCAGTACATCTGGTACACATTCTAAGATGGGGTTCCACCATGGCTTTAAAACATAATGAACACAGAGCTTCCTCTATGTCAGACATGTTAGAACAGACTAATAATGAGACTAGTAAGCTTGGAAAACACTTTAAATCAAGTTAACAAGCAAATATATAAAACGTTACTGTGCCTTTAAGAGAAACAAATTTTGCCAAAATTTGAAATAACAGTGAAAAAAAGGCAGTTAAACTAACAAAATTTTTACAGTGTATGTAACAAGTTAGCAGAGCATTGCACCCACTTGCAAATGGATGATTAACCCCTTAATACAAAAAACAGATTAACAAAACGAAAAATATGTTTTAAACAGTCATAACAGCTCCTACTTTTGAAGCCCTTTTGAGCCCTTCAGAGATGTCCTATAGCATGCAGGGGACTGCTGAGGGAAGCTGAATGTCACTGTTTGTAATTTTAACTGCACCAACTGTAACTTTTATACTATAACAGTGGAAATTGTTTCTATGCAAAATTTAAGCCAGCCATGTGGAAAAAACTTAGGCCCCAATAAGTTTTATCACCAAACATATGTTAAAAAACGATTAAACATGCCAGCAAACGTTTTAAAACACATTTTTACAAGAGTATGTATCTCTATTAATAAGCCTGATACCAGTCGTTATCGCTGCATTTAAGGCTTTACTTACATTACTTCGGTATCAGCAGTATTTTCTTAGTCAATTCCATTCCTAGAAAAATATTTTACTGCACATACCTTATCTGCAGGAAAACCTGCACGCCATTCCCCCTCTGAAGTACCTCACTCCTCAGAATGTGTGAGAACAGCAAATGGATCTTAGTTACGTCTGCTAAGATCATAGAAAAACGCAGGCAGATTCTTCTTCCAAATACTGCCTGAGATAAACAGCACACTCCGGTGCCATTTAAAAATAACAAACTTTTGATTGAAGAATAAACTAAGTAGAAAGCACCACAGACTCTCACAACCTCCTATCTATGTTGAGGCTTGCAAGAGAATGACTGAATATGGCAGTTAGGGGAGGAGCTATATAGCAGCTTTGCTGTGGGTGGACTCTTGCAGCTTCCTGTTGGGAAGGAGAATATATTCCATAAGTAATGGATGATCCGTGGACTGGATACACTTAACAAGAGAAATATTACCCTTTACAGCAAGCATGATACCAGTCGTTATTAAATCACTGTAATCAGGCTTACCTTAAAAAAATCCGGTATTGACAGCATTTTCTAGCTTATCATTTCTCTAGAAAAAATTTAAACTGCACATACCTCAGAGCAGGAGACCCTGCACGCTATTCCCCCAGCTGAAGTTACCCATCTCTTCAGTTATGTGTGAGAACAGCAATGGATCTTAGTTACAACCTGTTAAGATCATCAAAGACCACAGGCAGACTCTTCTTCAACTTTCTGCCTGAGGCTAAAATAGTACAATTCCGGTACCATTTGAAAATAACAAACTTTTGATTGAAGATAAACTACATTAATGCACCACATCTCTCTAACTGCTTCCCTTGTCGAGAGCTGCAAGAGAATGACTGGGAGGTGGCAGTTAGGGGAGGAGCTATATAGACAGCTCTGCTGTGGGTGATCCTCTTGCAGCTTCCTGTTGGGAAGGAGAATATCCCACAAGTAATGGATGAATCCGTGAACTGGATACACCTTACAAGAGAAAAACACCAGTGTGGCAAAAGGGGTTAATCACTGTTCTGTATGAGCGGCATAAGAAGTTAATAGTGCTTAGTGTCTAACTGACATCAGGGGGTTAATCACTGTTCTGTATAAGCGGCATAAGAAGTTAATAATTGTTTAGTGTGTATCTGACAGAAGGGATTAATCAACTGCTCATTTTTGATTCTCAGTGCCTAGAAAAGTAAACACTTAATTATGACACTAACAGACCCTTCTATGGTGATTTTGTACATTCAGCACATATGTACCTGCCCTGCTCACAGCAGATGAGGCAACATGCATTCCTTCACTCCCATGTGCAATGACACAAGCAGGGAGCGGCAGGCTGCCTATCTGTAACCAGAGTATAGGATTGTCACATAGCCCGGGCAGAGTTGGGGATAGAACAGCTCTCTGCCTGTTGCTATCAGTGAAGTGACTGAATTAAAGGGACAGTATACACTCATTTTCATATAACTGCATGTAAAAGACACTACTATAAAGAATAATATGCACAGATACTGATATAAAAATCCAGTATAAAACTGTTTAAAAACTTACTTAGAAGCTGTCAGTTTAGCTCTGTTGAAAAGGTAGCTGGAAAGCCCACTGCAAGTGGGAAATAAGACACTCCCCCCTCCTCCTTCTTTTGCATATGAAAAGACCCTTTACACAAACAGGAGCAAGCTGGAGAAGGTAGCTGACAGTATTCACATAAAACTTTGGGGCTTGGTTAGGAGTCTGAAAATCAGAGCAATGTTATTTAAAAATAAGCAAAACTATACATTTATCTAAAAAAAAAAAAAACTTTATGGGCTATATAAATAGATCACCTACAAAACATTTATGCAAAGAAAAAATGAGTGTATAATGTCCCTTTAAGTTAGTCACAGAATCAATCTAGAAAGAAAAATGAGAAACAAGCTATAACAAACTATAATCTGTGTTTATTAATGGATATACAATAGTCATGCAGAGTTTTACAAATCACACATATGCATGAAAAATAGACTGAAAGTGTATCCATAGCTTTGTTTCAAACACACTGCAAGGAAACACATCACAAGCTTTTTGGAAAGCCTTCTATTTGTACCGACCTGTACTGGCTCCGTAGTTTGAGACGGAAGCTTGTGTTTAGACTACGTA